>NC_061122.1:207313217-207323229 GCF_002878395.1 Capsicum annuum | reverse complement strand
ACATTTTTGTTTAGGACAAATTCTAATGCTGAGCTTAGAACTTGTTGTTATTTGGCCAAGCTTTTGTCTAAATTTCTGGCAGTTGTTGATCTTGTTTATGTGGTACATCTATTTTGGTTTTAGAGGCGAATTTAGGATTTCAAGACAATGAGTGCACCATTATTTTTTTAAAAATAAGATATAAAATGGTAGTGATTGGTGAAAAGGATTCTAGCGTAAACTATTCTTAGCAGTGGCGGATCCACCCTTTTCCGAGGGGGGTCATCCGAACCCCCTTTGGCGAAAAATTATGCTATATATGCATGATTAAAATTATTTTTTATGTATATATATTAGATGTTGAACCCCCTTTGGTTAGTTCGTATGTTCACTTGTGAACCCCCTTTGTAAAAATCCTGGCTCCGCCACTGATTCTTAGCATGTGAGGTTATTAGTGTTGTTCTAAGTTGCGCGGACTCTTCACTTTCGATACCGTACCCGTGTTGGATTCTCCAAAAGTACACTAGCTTTGGCGAATCCGACACGCACCCGTCGACATATTTGAAGAGTCTGAGCAACATAGATATTGTTAGATGTGGGAATGTCTATATTCTTTTAGCCTCTTATAGACACAGGTTCTCTTGTCCGCTATAACTTCTAATGCCATATTGGATATAGATGTTGCTGCACAATTATTGCATATGACAGCCTATTATTGACAACTAAGGAATTTCAGTTTGATAGGCATGATTTTCACACATTCAGTTTTCCGTATCAGGCAGAAGGCTGTATAGTATGTTAAATGAAATATTGATATCATGGTAGGTCCCTTCGGGGACATCCGATAAAATTGGAACGATACAGACAAGATTTGCGTGGCCTTTGCGCAAGGATGACATGAACAAATCGAAAAATGATCCAAATTTTTCTTCAACCTGTGTAGTAGATGCTTCCTGTGTCAAGAAGATCAGGAAACTATGGAGCACCTTTTTCTCCACTCTAAAATTTCTAGAGAATGCTGGTAGTTATTCCTAAATCTTCGTGGTATTTATTGGGTGATGCCTCAGAAAGTGAAAGATTTGTTGGAAGGATGGCAAGAACAGGTATACCAAAAGAAATAAAGCAGATATGGAGAACTATTCTGTTGTGCATCTTATGGATGGTTTGGCTAGAGAGGAACAAAGTTGCTTTGAAGGGCAGAGATTGCACATTACTAGAATTAAGGATAGATGTTTACAAAATTTGTATTTCTGGAATAAAGGCAGCTTAATAGACAGTTTTAACCAATATATTGATTTAGTGGATATGCTAGGAAGAATAGTATAGGGGGCTGCTTTTGTTTTGTTGTGTTTCTATAAAATATGGGATAACTACATAACTTAGCAAATATAGATTCCTAATTACCCTATTTAGCCTAAGTTTCAATTAATTACAATCCATAGCACCCTCTTGTCTATTAATTATCCCTAATTATAATTCATAGCATCTTTCATGTATTTTCTCTTTTTCTTTATTTTCTATTACTCTTTTTTTTTCCTTTTTCTTTTTTTTTTTTTTTTTTTTTCTTTTTTTTTTTATATTTTTTCTCCTTTTTTTCTGTTTTTTTCCTTTTCATTTTTTCTCCGTTTCATTTGTGTGAACTAGCAAACACAAATACAAATGGGAACTATAAAATATAAATACAAATGCGAACTATAAATACAAATACAAGTACGAACTATAAAATACAAATACAAATGCAAACTATAACATACAAATACAAGTGCGGATTATAAAATACAAATACAAATGTGAACTATCATTTGTATTTCTTAAATATTGAAAAGGAATGATTGATTTTCTTTCTACGAATACTTGTTCGTATTTATTGATGTGACTTGTATTTATTGATACAAATAAATACAATTCAGATTTTTATACAAATACATATTGTATTTGTATTTGTCAAATCATTCGTTTCATTTGTTTGTAATTGTATTTGTATCAAGTGATATTTGCTTATTTACAAATACGAATGATAATTTTGACATATAAATACAAAACGGTATATTTGTATCAAATGATATATTACATATTTATATATTTTAGAATCAAGAAAATACAATTAATGCATTTACTTATTTGTATATAAATACAAACGATAAATTGTACATAGTTACAGCTAAATACAATGTGCAATCAACTTACAAATACAAATACAAAATATTTTTTAAATAATAAAAATGCATCAACGAAAATAGAATACAAATACAAATATAATCCAAATATAATCTAAACATACAAACACAATAAAATCAAAATATAAATATAATCCAATGTAATATGCTATCAATTATAAAATACAAATACAAAACAGTTCTTTAAAATACAAGTGAGAATTATATAAAATATAAATGATGGTGCGAACTAATACAAATACAAGCGCGATTTAAAATACAAATACAATTGTATCAATGATACAAAAATATAAATAACAGTGTGACTACAAATACAATAAATAATTGTGGTATTTACGTTATCATCAATGACTTATGCTCGAGTAGATATATTTTTCGAAAATACAATAAATATAAAATAGAACAAAAAAAAACGATAAAGAAAATAAGTTCAAAATAGAAAACAAAACAAAATCAAAGAAGAAAGAGAAGTAAAAGTTAGAGGTAGAAGTGAGAAAAAAAGCAAAAAGAAAGAAATGAAAAAATAAAATAAAAAAGGAAGAAAAAAATGGGATAAAACGAAAAAGAAAAAAGAAAAAAAATGATAGTGTTTTTAGCAAGACTAAATATGTAGTGTATTTATGTTTTTTATGAATACAAATCACTGTGTAAAAGTAAATACAACGGCTGTGAATCGAATACATCGGCTATAAATGGTAAATATGCAAAGTGTGGCTATAAAAGGTGGATTTTGTGTTAAACTTTTGCTATTTTTAAAACTTCCCATAAAATATCTACCTTATAAGAAAAAGCTATCATGGTAGTAGTAGTTTTTCTTATTAGATTGACCCTGGCTAATGCTGTACTATGAATTGTACTTATATCTACCTTATAAGAAAAAGCTATCATGGTAGTAGTAGTTTTTCTTATATCATGGTAGTAGTAGTTTTTCTTATTAGATTGACTCTGGCTAATGCTGTACTATGAATTGGACTTTTGTGCTATTTTCCTCATATATTGTAGCATCAACAGACCTTTTTTACACGATTTTTTGCAGGACCAAGGAACCCTCAATCTCCAATTTGCACTCCTCGAGGCAACTATTCCTTAGAGCAGAGATTGCAGTCACAAGGAGTCCATCATATCGTTAATCCTCCTGGAAATCATGGGCAAAATAGTCCTTTTGGCACACCACAAAGAAGCTCCCCTAATGCATGGAATAACTCTTTTGGCACACCTGACAACTACCTGCCACCTAATTCTTCAACGGGTGGTAACTTTGCTAGTCCTGGCATTCATCAAAGTGGAAGACCTGGTTTCCACTATGGAGAAGGTAGCGTGCAACCTGGTTCCGAATACGGAAGCAGCCCTTACCAAGGTTCAGGATATAGAGGCAGCCCCTACCGAGGTTCAGGGCGCAGAGGCAGCCCTTACCAATGTTTAGGACACAGAGGTGGCAGCCCTTACCAAAGTTCAGGGTTCAGAGGCAGTCCTTACCAAGGTTCCGGGCAAGGCAGGAGCCAATGGATGGGTAATAGTTCTAGTCCTTCTTCGTTTCGAGGTGGTAGGAGGGGAAGAGGTTCCCATGGATACACATCAGGTGAGTCTAGACCAGATTTGTATTATTCAGAGTCAATGGTAGAAGATCCTTGGAAAGGGTTGAAGCCAGTTATCTGGAAGCTGGTCTCTGAGAAATCCTGGCTTCCAAAATCCATAAGCGCAAAAAAGGCCAAACTTCCAGATGCGCCAGTAAAATCCAGTCCTCAGCAAAGCCTTGCCGAGTATTTGTCTGCCTCATTTAATGAAGCAGCTAGCAGTGAGGCTGGGAATGATGGATCTGACACTTGATTGCCATGTGAGGTCTCAGTCTTGCATATGATGTTCTCACTCTCCTAATATCGTGTTGAGTTGTTTGACTTTTATTGTGAGTTAACGTCGAAAGCTGATTAGTTCCAGTCTACATTTCACCCGAATTCTGCTGTTGTAGCATGACATTACCGTGTAAATCTTGGGAAAAAAAGATTTTTCTTGATTTTGTGTGAGTGCAAAGTTATCAGAATTTTATGCTCCCAACTTCAATTTTGTACTGGTTACTACAAGTCATACAGCTCAAGTCTCCCGGTATTTATAACTTCTCATGTTCTGTTTTTGTAGTTTTCATGATCTTTTACACAGTGAATATCCTAATCTCATGATCTGGCTAGGAAATTATGAAAAACATGTATTCCTGGAATACTTTGTCCTAGGTGAATAATGGTGGTGTAGGATCTGCAGTTTCGTGTTGCAGGAGTAGTTCTTATTTTCTTTTTTATTAAACGGAGATGAGGATTAGAGAATTGAGCTAAGGGATCATTTATCAGTTGACCCCATACTTGTCATTCAGTGAAATGCCCCTCTCCATTTCTTAAGGTAAGAGGAATCTACCCTTAATACTCATGCCAGGGGAGTCAATGTCCTTTTGTACAACCTAATCTTCTATGTGAAATATGTAGTGTTAGAATGTCTTCAATCTTCGTTTGACGTGTTAGAAAGGTTTTCCTTTTTTGTTCGAAAAACTAGTTGTGTGAATCTATTAAATCTGTCAATTCTTTGTAGCAATTGCCTCGATTCACCCCCTTGGTGAAAAACCATTGTACACCCTGAGGAATTTCTACCAGCAGACTTCCCTACCCCTCAAAACAGGCTGAATTGTCAGATGTTCCAGTAAAATGCGCAACCCCCTCCTCAGGCCTCAGTTTAATGAAGCAGCTGACAAGGAGGCAGTGAATGATGAATTTGGCACATGATTCTTTGTGCTTTCTCAGCATCTTAAATTGTTGTGTCTTTAGTAACTGTACTTTTGTTACTGGCAGTAGTTGAGTTGTTTCTTGTTGTTAGTTACATCCAACAGCAAATTAGTTTCATTCATGTGTTTCTTCTATTTTAGCAGCTACGCCATTACCCCATTCATTCTTGAGAAATAATTTTTTCTTGTGGTGTTGTAGTAGCATGCAACAGTAAAACTCTCTCCAGATGACATGTAGGTCACGACTTTTGAGTTGTAGAATCAGTCATTGGATACTTGTGTTAGGCCGTTAGGGCCTCAAAGGGGAGTCAAATTTCAACTTAACGGGTTCTGAAATCCAAACAATGACTTCAAGTATTATTAATTGGGTTATAAATTTAGTATTTCTACATATTTAATAAATTTCTTAATACGTATACACTATTTGAGTAAAAATTACTGGTTCTATCGAACTGTATCCGGATGCCTAGCTCCTTCCCTTGTTAGGTAGTCTGTCTATATTACTACATCCCTTTAAGATGCAATATTTCTCCAGATCTTGTGTAAACACGAAATGCTTATATACAAACGCAATATTTGTAACAATTCATATTCTTTCAGATGGATATTGGTTAGCATAAGTTTTTGCTAATAAAGGTAACATATTTTTAGGGTTTCTCAAGAAAATTGAAAAAAGGATACTAGTGTCATTTCCAAGTTTTAGACCCATGTTTGGGTCCAAGCAGAATATGACATTTTGGTAATTTAGTTGTTACATGTTTAGTAGCTAGCAGAATATATATTGTACCTAGTATATAAATGAACTTTTAAATGGAAGTGTGTATTTTTGTGGATTTGTTGTCAAATAAGTGGGGGTCTAACATGGTAAATTATCGATGGTGTCATTAAATATGTTTCAAATAAAATAAGTCTTTTTTATGGGATTAACTAAAAAGTGAAGTGTGTTATAAATTGAAATAGAGGGAGCATAAAAAAAAAAAAAACAATTACTTCCTTGTTTCATTTTACTTTTCTCCTATATTATAAATAATTATTTTAATTTACTTGTTAATTTTATGAAATCAAGAGAATTTTGTTATATTTTTTTTATTTCTATCCTTAGTATTAAATTACTACTTAAATAAAGTAATTGTAATAGTCAACTTTATTAGAGTTTTATAACATCATTAAGAAAGTTAATTTAGTAAAAATTAATCCTTAATTAAATTTCAGTGTGCCAAGTCAATGATGGTTTTACTTTAGTAAGAGTTAAACTTGTTGGGCGTGGTCTGTAACTCAATCTATTTTAATCCAAATAACTTTTAACCAAACTATGAACTTATTTATTTATTAACTCAATTTATTTTAATCTGTTCAATTTCAATCTATCTCGCTCATTTTCGTCTCTATCTCTCTCTCTTTCTAAATACACATGACTAATATGACATGCACGATAATTGCTTTGTGTAATTATTATCATGGCTTGCCGTTGTCAAATTTATTGTGGTGCTCAATTACTGGTCTTTAATTATCTATATGTAGACTTTACGTACTAGCAGAAGCAAAAGAAACTTTCAATACTAAGGTGTCACGTTAATTAACTTAAATAAGAGACTTTATTAGGTTTGACATGAATTTTTGCCCAAAAAAAATAAAAAAAAAAATCTTATGATATAAATCTTAGTTTCTTTTATTTTGTTTGTTTCTAGGAAAGGCTTGAACGATAAATTAAATAGGACAGCGAATGGGAAACATGGAAAAAAAAAGTTTAAGCTTCGTGCACCGTTAGTGCACAAAATATTCTATACTATCAGTTAACTTGACCTGATATTGCAGGTTACTCAATTATTTACATTAAAAGAAAAAAAAATTAGGTAACCTACAATAGCAAGTCAAGTTTACCTGATAATGTAGAATATTTTGTACACTGACGATGCACAAAACTTAAATTCAAAAATAAATGGTGAAATTTAGTGTCTGTTTGGGATTGCTTATTTTAAAAAATAAGCACTTATTTTGAAAAAAAAAAATACTTTTTAAAAAAGACGAATGTTTGGTAAACTTGTAAAAGTGCTTATAAAAATAAGCAGAAGCAGAAAACAGAAAATTGCTGCTTTTCAAAAAAAATAGAAAATTATTTTTTTATGACAAAAATATTCCTATCACACGCACGCACGCATACGCACACGCACGCACTCACGTTTGAATAACGTTTGATTTTTAAAATTTTACCTTTCATATTTACGTCATAATTCTTTATGATTTATATATTGTTATTTTATTTTCACTCATTTTCTTTAAATAAATTTGAAAAAATCATTGATGGTGATGACTAAATAATATATAATTTTTTAATATTTTATTATTAATGATAACAATTAACAGATGAATCATGTTACAAGATTGTATTTTGACAACACATATAAATTTTTTCTCTAATATTTAATTTTAAATAAATAAATCATGAATATATATATATATATATATTTACTGTATATATAACAAATAAATTTAAAAAATAACAGATATAATTTTATTTTAAATATTTGTTATCATCTAGTATACATATATGAATTTGGTAATTTAATTTTAGAATTGACACGATAAAAATATATCCAAAAGAAAAAGTAAAAAATAACCGATAATATCTCATTTAGATATTTGTAAGTATGATTATAGTGTTTGCTTACTTTTAGTAAATTTGACAAAGTAAATGTATCCAAAAAATATGGTAACAAAAAGTAGATAGATTCTAATTTTAAAATAACGTAACAGAAAACAGATAGATTCAATTTATATGTACAATTGAAAGAACATTTGGAGTTTGGAAAAATAGTATTGCTCTCCTACGCTCAATGCCATCTTTTAAATTCAGCATTCAAGTTCATCTTGTTTCAATTACTAAGGTTATACATAATTTCATATAATAACACTCTACTACTGAAAAGGACTTTAACTATTATGTTAACGAAGACATCATCATAGAGATCGAAGAAGCAGACCAGCCTTTTGGTATACCTTCAGAAATACAAGACAAATGTTCTACAAGTACGGAGACATTGCATTATAAAATTAGAGATGAAATTGTTGAAAATTTTTGTGATGTATGAAAGACTAATTATTTTTGTCGTTAATTTTTTCATATGTAGTGATTTAATTTATGAAATAACTTTTGTATTCATTTTTGTTTGATGTTTTAAGTAATATTTAAATTATTTAAGTAATATATCACCATTTAATTTTATTGAATGCATTTATGTATATAATTATTGATTAAAAATTTTAGAGTACGTACTTTTTAATTAAATAAAGAAAATTTAATTAAAAATATTATAATAGATATTTAAAATAAATTTTCTCTATTGATTTTGGTATAAAAGTCTATTGATAGATATTCTTTTTAATCATTTGTCTCAAAAAAATACTTTTTGAAAATGATTATTCAAACACAATTTGATTATCAAAAACACTTTTCAAATGAATTTACCAAACATAAACTGTTTTTTTTAAAAGCACTTTTCTGAAAAGTCATTTTATAAAAGTGTTTCTCAAATAAGCAGTTTTATAACAACAATCCCAAACAGACTCTTAGATCCTGCTTTTTCCCTTTTACTTATGCTTTTCTTTGGAGAATTAAATACATGAATTTTGACAAACATTTTTTCTTTATATTAATATGAAAAGAATGCGACTTATAGCTTTTTGTGAATTGTTTTTGAATATTTAAATTTAAAATGTAAAATATTAAATTAATCTAATTTAATTAATTATTTTTAAAAATTAATTTAATTGACTCTCATAAAGTAAAAGGGAATGGGGAGTACTCTAACTACATAACTGCACTTACGTAGTAAGTATAATCAACATAAGTTGCGGTGGAATGGTTGGATAGGTCATGAGTTCGAGCTCCTGCCTTAAAAAACAAATCATACACTATATAAATTTGAATTTAATCGGATCTCAATATAGATAAAGTCTCAAAAAATAAGAAAAGCAAAATAAATTTTATGGTAAAATTCACAATCACAAGTCATTTTTCAGCTTTTATATAGTTGAAAAATAATCATTTTCATGTAATGTAGTTTTAAATTCTACAAATAAAATTCAAGGCTATTATCACGAAATTCCACATGTAGAAATTAGAATACAAAATTTTATAATAATGAATAGTATTGTTTAATTATAAGAAAGTGACAAAATTTATTGATTGAGCAACCCCGAACTGCAGTACTATGTTTAAATAGTTAAATGGGTTGCAAGTGGCCTAACAATTTGCTTTGTTTAGCCTAACAATGTAATAGAAGTCTCTATCAATTACTATTAATCTTACCTGTTAGAATTTGGTATTCCTAATAGTGATATAGGTGAGGATAATTAAAATCAAATGGTCCCTTAGCTCATTTATCAAACATATCTCTCAACTGCCCCCTACCTTTTAATTATAACAAAGTGCAGAAAAAAGAAGTCACATTGTTTATTACTCCATCTCTTAGTATCTAGGGAATATCAAAATGATTATGTTGATTTAACCTAATGAAAAGTTATTTGGATTGAAATAAGTTTAAAAATGGATCATAGTCTAATCCGTTAAACATTTTACTTATTAAGTTTTTATTTATTTTTTATAATTTATTAAGTATCTAATAAAATAATTCTTTATTTCTACTATATATTTCAAAATTCTATTTACAAATATTTTGATAAGGTTATTAATTAATGAGTAAATTTTGACTACATATTAATCCAACTTTTAGATGAACGGGTTAAAATAAGTTGAATTAGTAATGGAAAAATCAATAAACTATTCAAACTTAAACACATGATACATATTATATTTTTATCGACTAATTTTATTATTTCTATTACTCCATATTTAGATGTGCCAAACGATACGGTGCAGAGCAAATCCGTAAAGACTTCAACCCGCCAAATCCCACCTCACATAACCTTAGACATAAAACTGCGAAGACTTCACGTTGCGCCACGGAACCTTAAAAATAAATTCACGAAAAGACTTCTCTCCGCCCCACATAACTCGTCCCACCACCACGTATAGCGTAAAATCTGCGTTGCTCAATTGTCATCCCTAATTATATCCTATCTATCTATATAT
>NC_061122.1:207297575-207310217 GCF_002878395.1 Capsicum annuum | reverse complement strand
GTGATGAAGGTGTTGTTTTGGTATTGCCAGGGCCTAAAGGTTTGAATAGAAAAGAAGGTGGAAAGATAGTGAATGTGAATTTGCCTAAAGGTCAAATTGAAGGGTTGAAAAATGAGATGAGAAAGGAATTAGGTATTTTTTGAAATTAATTTGAAAATATTTTCTATTTGCATGGCAATGTGATAAAGTTCTTGGCATATGTTAGTTCATTGTTTAAAGCATGAAGATCTTGTGTTTACCTGATTTTGGTTATCACTTGTGAAAGCTGATTTTGGTTGTCATTTGTGAAAGCTAAACTTCATGTTATGTGAATGTGTTAGGACATTAATGGAAAATTATTTAATTGGTTTGATTTCTACAAAATGTTCTTTCTGTAGTACTGATTTGATTTATGAGGAAGCATCAACTGACAGGACTTTAATGTTGGCTCCTATATAGATTTTGCATTGAATCTTGTTAATATGAATATCTAGGATAAGGCCGATAGAGATTTATTCAAATTTAAATAATAACATTCAATTGAAATGTTAGTGAATCCTTACATGGCTTCCTTCTCTTTTGTAGGCACTATATGCTAGCACTTTTATGTCTACTAGAATGAAAGGCGCAACTAAAGCAATGATTGCCATGAACAAGGCACTGATTATGTTTTTGAACTTTCTTTTCCTTTTTTTCTTTCAAATCAGCATAACTTCTAAAATTTAAAAGATTTGTTTGTGTTGTGCTAGCATTTAGGTTCATGCTACAAAGGTTAGAACCATAGATATTTAGGTGTAGATCCTTTAATTGGTTTACTCTCTATGGTTACATCTCAGCAAATGACTCCTTCAAAATAAGACAAAGTGATCAGACAATTCCAGAAGCGCTCATCACAGTTGGGCATGACAGTAAGGACACTAAACTATCCCATTATTGACTTTTACACCCTTTCAATTGTTTGACTTGTTACCTAATATTGTTAACATTATATTTGATATTTTCACTCACTTATTATTAGACTCGAGGGACACTTTATTGGCCCAAAAGATGCTTTTATGCCAATAGATATTCACTTTTTCTAGGTACGTTTGCCTATACTTCAATGTTTTTGAGGTTGTTGTTGCATTCTTTTGTGCATACATTTCTGTATTTGTATCTTCAACACATGCATAACTCTAACTTGTTTTTGATTTTTTAATGCCAGTTTTTCAATGGAGACCAAGCTGAAATAGCTTTGTCAATTGTGGCTTCTAAAGTTCAGATTTCATGCAATTGTAGCATAACGAGCTCAATAATAATTGTATAATTAGGTTCCATAAATTAAAAATGTACAAAATATAAAGCATATTATGTTAATATTTGATTTTATTTGATAATAAAACTACACCATAAAATTACTTTTCACAATGTTAAATCTCATTAGTACAATAATGTTCGGAAAATGTTCGTGCCTAGCACAGACACGGGTGATCTAGTCTATATATAAATCCAAAATCCACACTACTCCACTCCTCCATCTTCTCCACCACCTTTAGTCAACCTTAGTCGGCACGTCAAGGCCACAGGTGCGACTAAGTTCTAACGATATCATTTGTGGTAGTAGTTGGATTAGTTGTAATCTGTTTGGCCAAACTTCTAAAATCAACTCATTTTGAAAGGTGCATATTTTAAAAGTTCTTTATTAAAAGGAAAAATAGTCAAATTTATCCTCCTGCTTTGAAAAATTGGTTAAATATACGTTTCATCATATTTTGGGGCCAAATTTATCTTTGATGTCATACTTCGGACTCAAATTTACCCCCCACCACATACACTTTAGAAAATTGGCTAAATATATCCTTTGTCATATTTTAGGGTCAAATTTACTCTCATTGTTAAGAAACTTTTCATATGTAACTTTCCTTTAATAGAAAATCCCAAATTAAAGCTAAATAATCCATTTTTTAAAGTAAAACACCCCCTAATCTAACTACGTCCAACCTGAATCGAGTCATAAAAAGACAAATAAATATACCCTCTTCAGTTCTGTTGGTCAAATTCTTTCAAAAGATTAAACCACTGGATATTTATTAATGCATAACTCATGAAAAATGGATCGACATTAGTGCAAACACAAATAAATATATTCTTTCCTCAGTTCGTGGATCCACATCAGTGCAGGGCTCACAAAAAATGACACTTAGCGGTCAAATCCAACAGATTAGGCCTACTGGATATTTATCTGGATGATTGAGTTAAAAGGTCCTTTTATGTTCCAAATGTACATATCTTCATTCTTATTTCTTTATATATAATTTGGATCTACATAAATTTTTCATCATGTCATTTTGCTCAGAAAACTTATTCACTGATTCTAAAATCAAGATGCATATAGAATTGCATATCCAAATTTGAAATTTGAACATAATTAGAATAAAAACAAAGTTGTAATAGATGTTTCCCTAGTTTCATACTTCTCATTATCCTATTCCATTTTACTTTTTATTCATTTGTAAACAACTTACTAGCGTTGTACGTTGAAAGAGGAGTATATTTGTTCATTGGAGAGTTTAACCAACAAAACTGAGGGAGAGGTATATTTGTTTATGTACTTTTTATGGATCGTATCGGGCATGTTATATTAGAGTGTTTTTTTAATAATGGATCATTTAACGTTGATTTAAGCCTTTTCGTTAAAGGAAGGGTACATGTGAGAAGTTTCTTAACAACGAGGATAAATTTGGCCCCAAAGTATGACGAAGAGCATATTTAGCCATTTTTCAAAATAGAGAGGTAAATTTGACCTCAAAGTATGACAACGAGGGTAAATTTGACCCCAAAGTATGACTAAGGATTATGTAATCATTTTTTCAAAGTAGAGGAGTAAATTTGATCATTTTTCTTTTTTTAAAAGTACTTTTCATGAGAAAGTGTTTGTGTTTGACCAATAAATTTAAAAATAATTTTGAGCAGAAATTAGTGTTTGGTCAAACCTTAGAAGTGCTTTTAAGTGTATTTTTTCGAAAATGTCATTTCCAATAAGTGTTTTTAGGAAGAATCTACTTTTTAGCTTATGAAAATTTATTTTTTCTACTCCCCAAAAGCACTTATTCTTTTTCAAAAGTTTAGCCAAATAGCCCATTTATTAAAAATAAGTACTTTTGAGAAAAAATAAGTACTTCTGAAAAAAATATGTTTGACCAAATGTGCTATGATTTTATTCATGAAGAGATCAAGATAGTTTTCGAAGTCACTGACTTGACATTATCTTTAAGAAAATATTTATTAGAGATTTATTTTGTTGATTAGTCTTATTAATTACTCTCTCCGTGTCATTTTACTTGGCCTTCTTACTAATGATAAGTAAGAAATATTTTTCGTACTTATTCAATTTATAAATTGAAGAGATGTTTTTCATTTTCTTTCAATACAATTCTTATAATTAAGTGACCACATAAAGTATCAGTAGTCAAATTTAGATTCTCAAAGCATAATTAATGAGGTTAATTTAGTGAAATAAACTCTTAGGATTCGTTTGATCAAGGAACAAGTTATCTCGGGATTGTTATTCCACCTTCAATATGATATAAAAATAACACTATAATATCAAGATGATTATTTTGCAATTTTTTACCAATCAAACATGAGATAAATTCATCCTAAAATTAATCTGAAATTAATTATTCCTTATCCCCCATAGAAAACGAATCCTTAATAAATATTTTCCTTAAACAAAAGGCCAAACACATATCTGGGCCCTTAAACTTGTTCCAAATTTCCATTTAGACACTTAAAATTTATCATGTTCCAATTGAACACAATAACATACCCTAAATGTGGAATAATTTTTTAATTTGTGAAATATATTATTTCCCACGTCATATGATTAATTCTATACATGTCATTTATGTAATGTCAAATCAACTTATTATGTCTAATTTAAACAAAGTAGTGTATGTTATTGTGTTCAATTGGCAGATGAAAAAGTTATGTGTCTAAATGAAAATATGGAACAAGTTTGAGGGTCCAGATATATGTTTGGCCTAAAAAAAAATGTCGCGTCAACATGAGCGGAGTACATACTCATTTTATTTTCATTTCAATATGTCCACCCAAACCGGCCCTTAATTAATATTTTCTTAAAAGTAGTGCCATGTCAATATGAGTCAAGTAAAATGAAACAAACAAAACATAAACACTCATTTTAATTTTATTTTTCAATAGGTCCATTGCCTCCACAATCTTAGAAGTCAACTCCAATCCATATATAAACCCAAAAGTTTCATATACCCAACTCCCCCTATTTTCTCCACTGCCCCAATCAACCTTAGCCGATGCGTGACAACGTGCGTGGGTTTTCACTAAACAATTGTGGAATCGAGCTCGGAGCTAGTATCATCAGTGAAATCAACATTGGGTAATGATATGGTGGTGGTGGTGGTGCTAACGACGTTGTTTGCAGTAGTAGTTAGATTGGTAGCTTTGTTGATGAAGAGATCAACTGATCGGAGTAAAGAAGTAAAGTTGGTGGTGGTTTCGTAGGTGGTGAAGGTGGAAACGGAGGAGGAGACAGAGGTGGAATTTGGAAAGGTTAAGGTTACTGTGTGTTTTGATACTCAAATTGGTACAAATGAGGATTTTGCTAAGGTATCTGTCTAAAAATTTATATCCATTATAAAATGCATGAATTTAGTATAGATATAAATTGAGTGAAGTATCAAAAAACATCTATACCGTTATAATATGCTGAGACAGACTATCATGAATATCATCCGTTTGGTAATAGATCTTATTGGGATAGTGTGGTTTTCTTGGAATCGTAATTTGGGTAGAATTGACCTAAGTGCCCTTATTTCTAGTTAAAGTTCCTATCTTAGGCTTGTATGTGGCTTACTTGACATCTAGAAGTTGAACTAGATGAGTATCGAAGATCTTCAGCATTAGCCATAGGATTTAGGGCCAATTTAACTCTAGTTGAGCTCATGACTACTTCAGTCTTTGAGGTTCACCATTGGGAATCCGAGTCATGTTGTAAATTCCTCCCAGTCATGTATGACATTTGATTTATCAAGTAGTTCTTAGATCAGAGTTGGGTCGATTGGTGTTCATTGGGGTTCCTTACCAGTTCTGAGTACGAGATTGGATTTCTCGAGTGGGCCAGGCTTATTTATATGTTATATCCTTCTGAGTCAAACATTGGTGCTTATATATATTAGAGGATTAATATTTTCACTCCGTTTGGCATCGAACCACTTGATAGCAGTTGAGTCTTTCTTCCCTCAGTTGTCGATTATGAGAGAACCATAGAGAGCACAAGTCTTGAGGCTTATGGAAGTGGCAGTGCTGGTTGAAAAAAAGGATACCTGTGGCAAATTCCTTAGAAGAGTTTTCTCTTTGTTAAGGTTATTTGGGAAGTCATTCTTAGATCATGCGGGACCAGTACCTCATCCTTTCGAGCTTTTGAGATTATTTCTATTCGTTGACTTTCGGGAACGAAAGTCCTTTTAGTAATGGATGTTGTAATGACTCTTCCGGTTATTTTTCATGTTTTTGCTTATCTTCACTATTAAGGCTTTTCCATAGCTGCCCCAAGTCATTTCTGACTTGCTGGGGCCGATGGTTCGGTTATCACACAGTTCGTTTGTTTTTAAGAGCCAATTTCCTGTTTCTAAGTCTTCACTGGTTCTAAATAGCCACCAGGTAAAACCTTCAATGAAACAAGCTCGGATGCAAATTTTGCCTGTGCCAACAGATCCAAAATATTAATTTTTGTCTAGGTGTATCTTTAGTTCGGGTTTCAATGCACCCAACCTCATTTCGAACTATTGATCGAAAAGTTGGAAAATCAAATATGAGTGTGGGACTCACATTTGATTAAAACAACCTCGAATTTAAAATCCAACTTCTCCATCGCATCTGGAAATTCGATTTTAGGCTAGGGGGACCCTTTGTTCAAGTCTCAAGGCTTTCAAACTTATTTTGGGCTATTGAGGGGATATTTATGGAAAATGAAACTATAGGTGTAGGCCCTACTTTTTGCCGAAACAATATTGGATGAAATTTTTGATGATTTCAATGGATTTGAAATATGGTTTACACTCAAATTTTACTATTGGATCATATTATTTGAGTTTCGAGAGACAAAAATAAGTTTTTTGACTTTGCTGTCATGGGATGCCGCATCTGTTTGCTGAGGGGTCTGTAAATAGACCCCAAGGCGGCGAATTTGGGCATTTTCTCTTCATCTTTGAGAGCGTAAAATCTAAATAGGTATGATAACTTAAAATTGAGTCTTGCGGGTGTCTAGGGAGCTTGGTAAAAATCTTTTATCATGATTATTATCCGAATTAAGGTAAGATTTCATCACTTTATTTGTAAATTTCATAATTCTTGACCCAAAACTCCAATTTAGCTTAGGGCCTGATTTACCCCCAAATTTGGTTTGTTTGCACCCAATAATTGAGGGTTATGATTCCTTGGTGATGTATGAGCATTGGGTTGACCTCGAAAACATGATTTACGTATGTGGGACCCACTTGAGATTTTTGGTATCGTTTTTGGACCTGAAGCACAATAGTGCAATATGGGTATCCTTAGAATCATATTGATGAGTAGATTATATTTTTGATATTATGATCGCATTTTGGGGATTGTGAAGTGAAGATGAGCATGCGATGCTTGAAGTGTGATTTTGCAGTTTGGCCTTGAGGTAGGATCCTATCTACTTTCCTTCATAGATGATGTATGATATGTATTTTTTGTGGATATGAATGTTAGTATTGATTATGAGTAAGATAGATTAGCCTTGATTATTGATGTTTTGGGAAATTATATGAGGGTCTTGGACCCGTAAGATAGTATGTTTATAACCTTGTAGACTCTTATTGCCTTCTCCCTAGTTTAGATTAAATTGTAGCATGAATTTGATACACAGCTAGATTATGGATGTGGTTTTAGTGTGTGAATCATGATTAGTATATTTGATCTTATTGGGCTAGTGTGGTATTCTTGGAATCGTAATTTGGGTAGAATGACTTAAGTGCCCTTATTTCTAGTTTAAGTTCC
This sequence comes from Capsicum annuum, assembly GCF_002878395.1. NCBI lineage: Eukaryota > Viridiplantae > Streptophyta > Magnoliopsida > Solanales > Solanaceae > Capsicum > Capsicum annuum. The sequence goes on along the minus strand of NC_061122.1, from coordinate 207,303,194 downwards.
TATCTTAAGCTTATATGTGGCTTACTTGACATCTAGAAGTTGAACTAGATATATTATCCTAGTTTGGGGAAGAGTGTACCTAATTAACGAAATTGAGGTTTAAAGTGGGATTGTCCGGCCCACTTAGGCCTAGACTTGTATTTGTCATTGTGGAATTCACTGCACATGTTAGAAATAGTTGAGACTAGTAAAACTTAGTATAAGGTTAATTCGTGACTCTGTATATTGTAATAATGTTCCTCAAATTGTGACTTCTGAGTTATAGCTATGTTGTTGCTTCTAGAAATGATATGATAATGGGCCCATAGAGAGGCTATTTCCTCTTAGACTTGATAATTGGCCTATAGAGATGCTATTTCCTCTTAGACTTGATACTTGGCCCATAAAGATGCTTTTTCCTCTTAGACTTGGTACTTGACCCATAGAGATGTTATTTTCTCTCAGACTTGATACTTGGCCCATAGAGATGCTATTTTCTCTTAGACTTGATATTTGGTCCATAGAGATGTTATTTCTTCTTAAACATGAATTTGGGTCCTTAGAGATAATTTTTCTCTTAGATGCGGTGTTGGGCCTATAGAGATGCTATCTTCTTTTAGATATGATAGTTGGCCTAGAGAGATGATTTCCTCACCGTCCTGATGAATGACCTATATATATGAAATGACTTATAGTCGCATCATGCTTATTGATATTATGCCTCCTATGTGAAAGATGATTATATGCATATTGATATTATAACTCATATATTTGAGATGCCTCCTAGATGTGAGATGATTAGAGATATGCTATGACTTATAAATATACTTATAGAGATGAGTTCCAAATATGTATATGGGCCAAAGTATGTGATGATGATATTGTGATTATTCCAGACATATTATTGGACTGAGGGCCAATAGATAATATCAATTAGACATCCAAAAAGTGTTTATCCTTGTAGAGGATGAGGCTATAGTTCATGAATATATATATGTGTGTGTGTGTGTGTGTGTGTGTATATATGTATGTGCTCACGTATACATATCTCTTCGGTAGGGGACGAAGGAAGGTGTGGTATGGGGCTTAAAATTTCACTGATTGAATACTAGTGATGACATGCATAGATTTAATATATTCATGATTATTATATCGGTTATTAATATGATTCTAGCTGAAATGTGATCTTATGTCTGTTCTTCCTAATTATGATATAAGCTACATGGTAACTAATTGTCTATTAGGTGACTATAGTACTTGATGCTTAGAATTCTAAATATGTTAGTTAATGAGCCATGCTTAGTAATATGGTAGCTAACGACTAGGGTTGATACGTGTCTATGAAGATGGGTTTATCGATGGTAATGATATATGGCTATTGATAACAAGTTATAATATCGATTAGTTGTTAAATGAGAATAATGTGGTTAACATCGCTAGGTGATAAGGGATGCTAGTGATAATGATGCCTAGTTAATAATGATGCCTAGTTACTAATGGTAACTAGCTAATAATGGAAACTAGTTAATAATGAGGATTAGTTGGTAAAAAATTATTAGATATTGATTGGTGTTAGTTAATAAAGGATGTTTAGTGGATAAATAATGAATAGTGAATAGATGATGATTATGGTTTAATGGTGAACCTTGGCTAGATGTTAGGTTTGGCTAATTATTGTAACGATCCGAAAATGCACCCTGGTCGCCACACAGTGCTTACGGTCCTGAATAACCACAAGCCAACCCATGATACTGGTACCTACTATGAGCACTGGTAAAACTAATGACAAAAGATCATATACGAAATTTAACTGAAAAATGCCATAGGATTTTAAATCATATTTCTGATAATGTCTGTAAAACAATACTGACTATACTGATAAAATGACTGATAGTAACAACTGAAAACTGATTGATTGTCTGTACTAGTCTGAAAGTCTCTAAACTGTCTGACCATGGAGTTGATAGGACAAGCCCCCAACTAACTCCGACTAACTAAATAACTAAACTATTAACATAATTGACTATAAGATAACTCGTCCTCGAAGGATGAGGACTCACCACGGCTGCTGTTGCTGATGCACTGGAAAGTCTAAGTACGATCGAGAATTCGAGCATTCGAACCTATGATATAAGACATCATAGCACAAGAAATAAGTATGTGATCAGTACTTTGGATGTACTGGTATGCTAAATGAGGTTAGGCTGATATGCATGGGTTCGTGTGATTGAGTAATTACTGACTGAATATATAGCATGAGATACTGAGTAAGAATACATATAAACTGTAAAGACCGAGAATGCATGACTAAGCATAAAATAAGTTTTGAAATAGTCTGTAATCTGAAATACTGAAATCTGGTAACATGGAGTCCAACGTCTCATCCTCCTAAGGAAGAAACCTCATGTTGTAGAGTGGTGTTATACTCTTGTCAGGGAGTATAACTTGCTATCCATGTGATCGATCACAAGCTAAGTCTGTCATCCATATAAAAATAGAAATAATCTAATAATCTGTACCTATATTGGCTATGTAGTTCTGTGGAAGTAGGATGTGCTAAACCCACACTTCCCGCTTAGTGCTAAATACTACTTCACTTTTATTTGCTAAGCTCATTCTGTTGGAAATCCGCTTTAGAAATTGTATAATGGTTTATAATAAAAAACAACTGTATATCTGTAAACTTAAATCTGTAATCTGAATCTGTAAAGTGGATTTCATATCTATTATGAGACCAAAAGGTCAAATCTTTATCAATAATCTGAAAAGAATCTAGTCATTAAGTGCTCATAGCACAATCAATCTTGAAATAACAATACTCACTAGAGCCTGATGACCCATGCTTCAAACTCATGTAAAAGCATAATAAAACATCATGCTCAATATGCTTCTTGAAAAGACCTCAACAATATCAAAATAATAAAATCAAAAATCTCAAAATCATGCTTAAACTGAATTGGGAAAATCTGAAAAATCAAATTATACGCATAATTATATGAAAAATAGTCATGTAATTCAACACTCAATCACTTGAAATCTCATAATCTTCAAATAATAACTTGGGTATGAGCCCTAATTGAAAATCATGTAAATTTAACTTAAAAAGATAGTTTTGGGCACAAGGACGAAAAGATTGTTCTTGTTCCTAACCCCACACACCGTAATTGATGACCTTAGATGAGAAAGCTCAAATCTTGGATTCCTATGATGCTTTTAAAGATGAGTTCTTGGAGTTCTTGAAATTGGAAATTCTTAATCTTGAGCTACATCTTGTAACAGGTAAACAACTAATTCAACACTCTTACTAGAAGTCACTCCCACAATGTTTGTTACCTTCTGAATTATGTCAAAGAATTCCTGCGGATTCTCATCAGATTTGGATCCTGTAAATAAAGGAGGATTCATTCGGGTGAAGTCTCGAATCCTAGCTGCGGTAGTATTAGCTACTGGGTTGGTTGTGATTACAGCTGATCGAATATTCTGAGCTACTACAGAGTGAGCTAGAGTAGTGAAGACAGCTCTGAATTCTGCATGAGAAAAATGCTCATTTAGGGGATCTTCCCGAATGGGGGGAGGTACTGGCTGGTTTTTGGTTCTTCTTCCATTAGTCTTTCTAGGTGGCATATTCTGCAAATGGAAAGAAGAGTTGAATCAGACTGAGAGTTTAACTTGATCTTATGTTCATTTGCACGATATGAACATTAAAAGAAGGAAAAATCTTCCTAAAATATCTTATAGCTCTTTGTCCATAAGCGTGGCGCGCTTCACACCCATGCACAAGATGCTACTTGACGCGACTTTTAGACTCCCTATAACACTTTAAAACCTTAGGCCAAGTTTATAACGATCCAAAATACACCCTGGTTACCACAGGGTGCTTACGGTACCAAAAAACCACAAGCTAACCCATGATACTGGTATCTGTTGTGAACATTGGGTAAAACTGATGAAAAAAGATCATATACGGAATTTAACTAAAAAAATTAATGACAGAAGATCATATATAGAATTTAACTGAAAAATGCCATAAGGTTTTAAATCATAGTTCTGATAACGTCTGTAAAACTATACTGACTATACTGATAAAATAACTGATAATAATAACTAAAAACTAGCTGACTGTATGTACTAGTATGAAAGCCTCTAAACTGTCTGACTGTGGAGTTGATGGGACAAGCCCCCAACTAACTCCAACTGACAAAATAACTAAACTACTGACATAACTGAATATAAGATAATTCGTTTTCAAAGGATGACGACTCACCATGGCTGCTGATACTGATGCACTGGAAAGTCTATGTACGACAAGGAATTTGAGTGTTCGAACCTATTATATAAGAAATCATAGCACAAGAAACGATTATCCAATCAGTACTTTGGATGCACTGGTATGCTAAATGAGGTTAAGCTGATATGCATGGATTTATGTGCATGAGTAACAACTGACTGAATGTATAACATGAGGTACTGAGTAAGAATGCATGTAAACTTTAAAGACTGAGAATGTATGACCAAGAATAAAACAAGTTATGAAATAGTTTGTAATCTAAAAAATATTGAAATCTGGTTACTAAATAACTGATGAACTATATGCTATGGTCAAGCAAGACTGAACTGAATTCGAAACTGAATATTAAAACTAAAACTATGGGAGGTATCATTTAATCGACATGCCCAGTCTTAGCTGATCCGGGTCTAACCTGTGATCCCAGTTGGAAGGGTGTTAGTATTGTGCCACGGGTACTAACAATAGTTATGAAGTTAGTCTTAATTTGGTGGGTGACCCCTGAGATCATTCCTAAACTGGCCGGTGATCCCTCAGAGTGTCAGTCTTAAACTGGCGGGTGACATCTCATAACCTACACTGACTACGTAGTTCTAGAACTTAGGGATTTCTCTTAAGGAGCCAGTCCTAACAGAAGGGTGAGCCTCTATCCCTAGGTTTGCTTGGTGTTGAATTCTACTCCCAACTGAATGACCCTAATTACTGGACTTAACTAACTTAACTAGACAAGTAATCGATCATGGAGGCTAACTGAGTGGTAATGCTCATGATTTATCTAAAACTATTCTAAAGCTACTAAAACTAAGTAAACGGCTAAATTTTGGGTATTCATAATCCCCAGGACTCGATAACAATAACAATAGGAACACATGAAAGCTTTGACACCATGGAAGGAAATCATTATGCACAATTATTCACTTAAGCATCTCATCTTAGACATAGGGGCTAGGACTTTAACATGGGGATGTTTTTTAAACATGAAAAGATAGCACAATCACATGACCAATTCAAAAACTAAAGGTTTTATTCTGAATTCTTATGAACATGATATGGAAGTCAAATATTTAAAACATACTATAATGTATTCCACGTGAAATCAATGTAAAACATAACTTGAAAAATGAATTACCAAGATATAGTTAAACATACTTCAACTTTCAATGTGCAAGGACTCTCTCTATTAAAAAGCTCTTGAAAACATATCAAGGAGTCATTATTCACACCCCAATCATTTAGAAATTTTATGAAACACTTGAAATTTATAGACTTGAGCATGAGAATAGTCAAAACATGAGGTGCTAACATAATTGAAATACTACAAATCATGAATTTAGGGATTTAACATGCAAAAAGAC
>NC_061122.1:207293007-207297475 GCF_002878395.1 Capsicum annuum | reverse complement strand
AACTTTTCACTATCTTCTTTCATTTTTTGGATCGTCTTACTTTAGATTAAGGCCTATTAATGTAAATTGTCTCTATCAATGAGCGAATAATTTTTTTTTCTTTTTAAATTCTATTTTATAAGATTATATTGAATATATTGTTATTGTAATTTTCTATCTCTTAATAAACCCGGTGGACACTTCCAAATATTTTTTTTCTTTCAATTTTAACTTTAAATATATCTTTTTCAAGTTTCTATGAAATCATGTCCAATCGCATACTAACAAGTTTATTTATGGATAGAGTAATGGAATATTTACACTATAATGCAGTTTAACGTGCTATAAAAGATTACTTAATTATTTCACTACCAGGTTAATTAGTTAATCTCACTTATAGTTATGGTTAGTTTTCTCTAATTACATTGAAAATGACGTTAAAGAACAGAGTCTCTTACAATGTCAGATCGAGAAGTTAAACTTGTTTGTACAACATAAGATTAATTTTGTAATGTCGTTTTCCTAGCTAGATTTACTGGTACTTCTAAAAGTACTACTTCTATTTCAATTTATTTGTCTGATATTAATTTGACAGGTAATTTGATAAAGGTAAAAAGATTTTTGAATTCTATGCTCTTATAATTAAATTAAAAATATGAATCAAAATATTTTTTAATCTTACAGTCTTAAATATGACTTAATATGCCTTGTAGGAAGATAAAATCAAAGATGTGTCAACAACAACAACAATAACATACTCAGTAAAGTCTCATGTAGTGGAGTGACTGAAGTTTGAAGAGGATAGAGTGTGTGTAGATCATACTGCTACCTCAAAGATGGGATAGAGAAGTTGTTTCTGATGTTCCCCAGACTAAAGAAAAAACAAACTATATATAATTTATATCTATAATCTATATCTATAATCTATATAATATTAAACGTGTGAAAACCTTTAGAAAAGTGAATTGAACTTTTTGCCTTTCATTAAAAGAGTCCGCTTTAGACAAAATCATCTTTTACTCTTTTCCCTACAATTAAATTCTTCAAAATAAATATACTAAATTTTTGCTACAATTAAATTCTAACCAAATTTAGTTTTTTTCTCTATTTAATTAAAACCCACGATTTTTTTCCTACTTTGTTAAAACAACCAAATTTAGCTTTTACCAATTTAGCTTTTTTCTCTACTTAATTAAAATCCACTATTTGTATCCTACTTTGTTAAACATCCGATTTATTTTTATCTCATTTGATTCCTACTTGATTTTTTAAATCAAAAAACACCCTCAATTTCCCTACAATTAAATTCTTTCCAAATTTAACTTTTTTCTTTTTTTTTTTTAGCTTTTTTTCCTACTAGATCGGAAGAAGTTACTATACTATTTTTTCCTCCTATTTGTTTCCCATCAAAAAATCATTTTTTTTCTTACACATCCAAATTTGTGTTATCTTTTATTTGTATATTCTCTCCTTCTACATAAACCATAGAGCTTTTTCATTGTTCTTCGTTATAAGCAATTGCGATCTTTCATTGTTTTTCGTCTCAACACAGTTTCAATAATTTTATTTTCAATTTTTTGTCGTTATATCATCTCTCCCTTTTGTTAATTTAAACGCAATATTACTTGCTATGCCAACATAAATTACTTAGTTTAATTTAGCTTAATGTGTACCACTGTGACTCCGGTAAAAGATATTCAGGACCTTTTAATTCAACAGATTCAGGGAGCAAGTTAGCTATGAGATGTTGAATATGTTACACGGGGAAGAGGAAGAGGAAGAGTACAGGGAACTTCAAAATATGAATATTTACAATGTAACTAAAAATGACGAAACACATGCAAGAGATAAGAATTGTGTAGCGTTCTCTTCAATATATGAACTTTCTGAAACTTGAACTCGAACTCATCATGAATTGTATCATGAATCACGACTACTTCCACCTCAATTAATAAGCTCCTTAGATGATGCCGCCAATGTGATTCCGGTAAAACAAACTCAGGATCTGATTCAACAGAACATCTCTTGATTCAGGGAGCAAGTGAGCTATGAGATATTGAATCTGTTATGCGGGGAAAAGGAAAATAATCTCTACGCGTAAATATCAAAAATATAAAAAACAAAAACAAAAACAAGTGGGGCTCAATTATCTTATTTCGGCCATCAACTATCGCAAACTTCTTCCTCACACACCACCACCCTCTCTCTTCTTGTTTCTCTATTTTTTTTTCACTACTACCTATCAACCAACTTCAATCAAATACTTTTGAGCTGAGAAGTAATTTAAGTGATGTAATTAGTTAGTTAGTAAGGTAATCATGAAGTTGTTAGGCAGTTAGACAGCTGTCCACTTGTGCTGACTAGGCATAGTTAAGTCGGTTAGGTGTGTGTATAAATACAAGTAGTAGTAGCTGAAAGTAGGTAACAGTATTTATTTTTCTTTTGGTACCATTCGGTTTCTCTGAGCTATAATCCAATGGAACAATAGTTTCATTTCTGTTCTTCTACTTCCTTTTACTTCTACTTCTCCTTCAAGCTCCCATTAATAGAGCTTTCTTAACATAGTATCAAAGCCAGGTTTCTCTGCACAACTAGCTATCTTCCCCTTAAAATTCAATTTGGTTAAAGTAATTGCACACTAGGGTTCACAAGTGAAGATTATTTTTGTTTTCTGTCAAATTCGACTTCACCTTCTACCTTGATCACTTCAGTGTCTAAGCATAATATCAACATCGGGTACTGGAGCTCCTACAAATGCTGCTACAGCTGAAGGTTTATCTAGCACTGAATCTGGTCAGATTAATCAAGTTGATGCTAATCATCCTCTATACATTCCTCCATATGATACACAAGGTTATGTTCTCATCTCTACTCAACTTCTAGTCTCTGAAAATTACTCTCTATGGAGCAAATCGATTCGAATTGTGTTGCTTGGTAAAAACAAGCTAGGTTTTCTTCTAGGAACATGTAGAAAAGAGATGTATCCTTCCAACTTACACAATCTCTGGGATAGGTTTAATGCTATAGTGCTAGCATGGATTATGAATACAGTGTCCAAGGATCTATTGAGTTCTGTGATTTATGCCTCTGATTCACATAAAGTCTGGGAAGATCTCCGTGAGAGATTTGATAAGGTGAATGCTTCTAGGGCTTTTTATCTGCATAAAGAGATAGTCACTTTGGTTCAATATACTTTCTCTGTCTCTGCATATTTCTCCAGATTGAGAATGCTTTGGGATGAGTTGGAGGCTCTAGCTCCTCATCCTTCATGTGCCTGTCCTGAATCAAAGGACTATGCAACTCATTTTCAGATGCAAAAGTTGTGGCAATTTTTAATGGGACTAAATGAGTCCTATGCTCATGTTAAAAGTAAGGTTCTTATGACTTCACCTCTCCCTATCATTAATCAAGCTTATGCTATGATTATAAATGTGGAAAGTCAGAGGTTAAATGGTACAATCTTAGGAGGTTTTCCTTTTGCTGATATTAGCTCAGGATCTACTGCTCTTATGAGTAACAAGATGTCTCTTGGAGGTTCAAGTAGTGGTTATGGAGGTTATACCAACAATTATGGTTGCTCTAGCTCTGGATATGGTGGTTCTAGTAATGCTGGTTTCAATCACAAACCTAGAATGCAATATGAGCACAGAGGAGGTTATGGAAGAATTCAGCTAGGGTGTGACTATTGCCATCTTAAGTGACATACTAAAGACACTTGTTATAAGTTGAATGGTTATCCATCTGATAGGAAGAAAAAGGGAGGAAGCATATCTCATAATCATGCCAGTAATATCACTATTCATGGCAATTCCTCTGTTGATCTACAGATACTTAATACTCCTCAAGGATTTTCTTTTGCAGGAACACCTTCTTCAGCTCCCTTGTTCACTCCAGATCAGTATAACCAAATTCTAAAGATGCTAAGCAAAGACAAGGAATTTGATGCCAATGCTAATGTTGCAACCACTACTGGTTTAGGTACTATTTCTGCATTAATGAAACATATCTAGTTCAGAATGGATAGTAGATAGTGAGACTTCAAATCACATGGTGCACACCTTGAGCCTATTGAAACATTATTCAGCATTGTATGGTAAAGATAGTAAACAAGTTAATCTACCTACTGGAAGTCAAGTCCCTATTAGTCATGCTGGCGAATCTTCAGTTCTTGGTGATAAGACTGTGACAGATGTATTGTTCTTACCAGATTTTAAATACAACCTACTGTCAGCGTCTCAACTGACTAAAGGTCTCAAATATGGTGTTCTATTCTTCCCTGATTTTTTTATCTTTCAGGAAATCTATATTGGAAAGGTACTGGGGATTGGTAAAGAGGAGCATGGTTTGTACTTGCTGCAGTCTGATGCTTCTTACACCCTCACAGCTGAACCTGAGTTAACTAGTCTTTTGTCCTTGTCTGGTTCTTCTAGTCCTATGAATAGTTGTGATAGTTCTTCTTCTGCTACTAGTAATGATTGTGTAGCAAGTT
>NC_061122.1:207136484-207288984 GCF_002878395.1 Capsicum annuum | reverse complement strand
ATGGTAGATAATTTTCCTATTCTAAGAGTAGGTAGCTATCCTAATAGATGTGATATCATTAATTTTGTGAATTTATAAGTGAAGATGAAAGTCAAATCAAATATGTTAGTCTTCAACCTTGGCAGCCATCTTGAAATTTCTGGTAGGGTGCAAAATTAGTCTCAGCTGTTACTACTTTTTATCTCATACTAAAATTAAGAATTGGTTCTTGTGGATTTTAGACAAGTCTTTGGTATGAAGTCATCTTTATTAAGGAGTATATGTATCTCAAATGTTAGAATTTTTAAGGTGAATATAGATTTAATTGAATTTTAATATAAATGTCAAACATTAGATAAAAAGAGAAAAAGATCAGAACCATCTATTGAAGTAGCAAAAATAAATAGTGCGCTGACAGAGCGTCATGTCCCTTAAGTAAGAGGTTGGGGGTTCGATCCCCGCCTCTGACGAATGGAGCAAACTCTGTAGTCAGTTCTCTACCGCTTAGTGCGCTGACAGATGAACGGAGTATTAGTCTCATGGCTACCGGCTATGGGGATACCTTGGAAAACAAAATAAAATAATACTCCCTCCGTCCCATTTTATGTGTCGTCATTTGATCGGGCACGAAATTTAAGAAATAAAGGAAAACTTGGTAAAATTTACCAAATTATCCTTTATAAAAAAATGTGTCAATATCTTTTTTTTTTAATTAAGTGGGATCAATAAGGGTAAAAGGGTAATTATGCCTTTAAAAAATTGTCAAATAAAGAAAGGCGACACTTATTTTAAGACAAATTAAAAAAAAATGATGACACATAATTTGAGCCGGAGAGAGTAATAAATAGTCACACATTTAGGGAATGCAAAGAGAGTAAACCCCCTATTTTTATTTTATTTTTTATTTTGTAGGTAGTTCATTAATATAAGACCAGCCCTACTTGAATTATGGCCCTTAGTTTTGATTTAGTGCCAAAAAAGTTAGTTGGGGTCATGGTACTCTATTACTCCTTTCGTTCTAAAATAATTAAATTATTGAAGTATTTTTTAGTGTTTAAAATAACTATTACTAATATTTTGAAATTTGAAAAAGCAAAAATTAAAAAATATGATCAATTTATGTCTTTATCATTTTTTCTTAAAACATGTGTTATATTTTAACAATTTAATTATTTTGGAACAAAGAAAATAGTATGAGCAGCAGCAGTAATAGTACAAAATATGTACTTTAGGCTGTGATGCTTTTTTTACATTTTTTGGTGGGTGGGTTAGGGGGTTGATGTTTTCATGTCATGGTGCTTTTATGAAACCTTATGTCAGTCCCTTGTAGTTAATCACTTTTTGGGTATATTCTCAGTGCTTTAATTTTAAATTCTTGTACATACTTTTTTAAAATTTATGTGACACATTTTCTTAATCTATTTTTAAAAATATAGAAGTAATATATTTTTATACTTTAAAATAATTTAATTATAAATTTACATTTACGGTTAAACAATACCATATAAAAAGGGACAAAGGCTGTACGCCATAGATATAAAATTAGGAACTTCCCTTTTCTAGTAGTTCTCCAAATACTATTCACTTTAATTTGTACATGAGAAAACCCAATCACTTAAATTTTTTTCTACATTGGATCATTTTCTTTTTTCCAGTTCACTTGGTTCAAGTGTGGAGGGATGTCAATAGGGCTAAGTTGGGCTCATGTCCTCGGAGATGCATTTTCAGCTTCAAATTTCCTTAATATGTGGGCACAAATCATGGATGGTCAACCTTCACCTCAATTTCTTGACAAGTCAACAAGAACCAACAAATTGATCAAGAACCCAATATTATCTACAGTTAAAAAGTTGCCATTTTCCCTAAAGAGAGTTGATCCAATTGGTGATCATTGGAAACTCACCAACACTTGCAAAATGCAATCACATTCTTTTCATATCACACAAAAGAAACTAAACCAACTCGTCTCCAATGTTTGTGGAACTAAAGTGAAGCCTTTTGACGTTATTTGTGCTACAATTTGGAAATTTTTGGCTAATGTAAGGAGGGAATATTCATCAGAGCCCAAGATTGTGACAATTATACTTAGGGACGACAACTCTTGTGACAGAGTAACAACTGAAGTATCGAGCAACAGTCAAGTGATGATTAGCATAGTTGAAGCAAGTGACATCAAAGTTTTCGAGGCTGATACATCAGAATTGGCAGAGTTGATAGCTGAAAAGACGGAGGACGAGACTAGAGTTGTCGAAGAATTAATGAAAAAAGAAAATGGTGTTTCAGACTTTGTTGTGTATGGGGCAAATCTCACATTTGTGAATCTTGAAGAGTTAAGGATTTATGATTTGGAGCTTAGGGGTAAAAAACCAAGTTTTGCAAGTTATAACATAAGTGGAGTTGGTGATGAAGGTGTTGTTTTGGTATTGCCAGGGCCTAAAGGTTTGAATAGAAAAGAAGGTGGAAAGATAGTGAATGTGAATTTGCCTAAAGGTCAAATTGAAGGGTTGAAAAATGAGATGAGAAAGGAATTAGGTATTTTTTGAAATTAATTTGAAGAAAGGAAATATTTTCTATTTGCATGAAAATGTGATAAAGTTCTTGGCATATGTTAGTTCATTGTTTAAAGCACGAAGATCTTGTGTTTACCTGATTTTGGTTATCATTTGTAAAGCTGATTTCGGTTGTCATTTGTAAAAGTTAAACTTTATGTTATGTGTGTGTGTTTGGACATTAATGGAAAATTATTTAATTGGTTATGTAATTATTGAAAAATTTTGATAGAGAAAAAAGGTAAAGATAAGAGAAACGCAAAAAGGGCAGTGTCGAGTACTAAAGTTCTCACTATGCATTGGGTGCAGAAAAAGATTGTCAGACTACAAGAGTCTATTATAAGCAACTTTATATTTCTGTAAGAGACTGTTTCCATAACTTGAACCTGTGACCACCTAATCACATGATAGTAACTTTAGCAGCTATCCAAGAGATGCAAAATATCAAATAGAATAAAGAAGAGAAGAAAACTTGAGCCTTGAGGTGTGATATTATTACTATATGAAAGTGTATTTAAGTACTGGGTTAAACAAAAAATTTATTATTTCATTGTAAGAAAAAACTAAATAATTTATCAATAAACAAATTAAAATTATTAAAATATAATTAATAAAATCAATTTGATAAATTAATTCTCTCATAGATACTTAATATTTTTTTCAACCGAGTGTTAAGTATTTCCTCCTGGCCATTTTACTTGTCACATTTTTCATTTACACACTCTTAAGAGCAACATTAAGCAAAAGATAATTTGTTTAAATTATTTGTATTATTCCTCTCAATCTAATACTTCAAATTGCCCCCAAAATCCTATTAGTAAACTCCGATTTCTACTATTTATAAGTGATGGTTTATAGTACTGTGAAGGGTAAAACTGTAAATATACACGTTCCTATATTTTAAATGTTAAAACACAGGTCTTGTCCTATTTATCTAACTTGGGGCTTTGAGCTGTAGGTGACAAAAGAGTTTTAAAATGAGGTGTAGGTGACACAAGTCTTAATTATTAGGTGGAAGTGACAATTACTTTATGATGGATTAAGAAAGTTGGGGAAGTTTGAAAATAACCCACAAATTTTTAAATTTACACTTTGATCCAAATGGTAGCCTATATAACGAAAAACAGAGGGAAAAAACGTCTTTCTCTCTCTTCTCACCCATTGTTGTTTTCTCTCTCTTAGCGATTTTTGTTGTTCATTATTGTTGCTGCTTCATTCATCATCTTCTGCTTCATTATCATCATCTTCCACTTCATTATCATCTTCATCTTCTTCTTGTTGACCATTTGTTATTGCTGTTACCGCTACTGTTGATATTTAACCAATTTCTTAGGTCAAATTTTATTTCGAACATCACTTTCCACTTTGACATTACTTTATAGGAGACCTTGGTAAGTCAAATTATAATTTTTAGTTAAATTTGCCATCTGGGTAACTACTATTGTGTTGTTGTTTTCCAACAATGGGTAGAACCCAATTATGATCCAATATAAGATCCATTTGTTTAAACAGATAAATCAATTGTTGCAACAGATGAGACGTCTGTTTCAATGAAAGACTGATATGTTGGATTCATGTTTAAACAGATGGGTCATCTGTTACAACATTTGACACATCTATTGCAACAGATTAGTTATCGTGCGACATGATAAATATCTGTTTCAACAGATTAGTAATCTGTTGCAACAGAACTTGAACACGATTCCAACAGAAGTGTTGTTTGTTGCAACAAAATAAATATTTGTTATAACAAATTACTAACCTGTTGCAATAGGTAAGTCATCTGTCACAACAGGTTAATTATCTAATGCAACATGTCACTCATATGTTGAAATCAGCTTCAAAGGTGATTTAGTACTATAACATCAATCCCAACAGGCGCTTCATCTGTTGCAACAGATATTCAGGGGCATAAAATGAATCCCAACGGGTAAGTAATCAGTTGCGACTGATCACTTACCTGTTGCAACAAATAAGACATCTGTTGGGATTCATTCACGGCACTATGAAATCACTATCAACTTTTTTTAATAAATAACTTTATTTAGGTACCACTAATGGAGGAATTAATAATAATAGGGGTGGATTGTCATGATCAATGGGTCGAGAAGAGCAATCGATATGTATGGCGTTGGAAGGAGGGTGAAATGCTAGAGACGATAGCTATGACAGTCCAAAGTGATGTTTCGTATGATGATTTTGTGAACTTAATCATCAGCTTTTGTAGACTGAATTATCAACCGGAAGAACTCGCGATTAGCTACATGCACAGTTCCTTTGAAAATCAGAGGGTACTGCCTTTCAAGATAACCGATCATGTTCGGTTGCATGCTTATCTAAGTGATTCAACCAGGCCGGTGTTAAGGGTGTACATGGTTGAAAAAAATGAGAGAGAATGAGAACCAGAACGTAGAAGAAGAAGAAGAAGAAAAAAAAAACTTCTTTGATGATAGGTTGGATGATCTAGACATGAATATTCCAGATGATGATCAAACACCTACGCCCGTTGATGCGACTAATATTATGTTCAGTTCTTCTCAATCGACACAGTCTGGAAATCTTCAAGATGATGGGAACAATTTTTTTATTGGAATGTCATTCAAGGACAAGAATGAACTATCTAACACTTTGTTTATTTCTTGCTTGAAAAAAGATTTTAGAATAAATAAGATGATTAATTCGAGCAGTGTCTTTTGCTTCAAATATGCTAATTCGACTTGGAAGTGGTGGTTGAGAATGGTAAAGTACGCAAGTTCTGACATATTCGTCATTCGTAAACATGAAAAGCATCACATATGTGGTTCGAGCATATCTCGGGCCAAAATCTTCATGCCACGACAAAGGTCCTCGGTGAATATTTCAAGAGTAGTTTCCCCGATGGAAAAGGCCCTTCAACAGGGGTTATGACCAATCAACTCCTTACAAATTTAGGTGTCCTAGTCAGTTATTGGAAGGTATATACGACCATGGGGATTGCCAAGGACCTGGTTAGGGGGACACTCGAGCATGGGTATGAAGTCCTAGATTCTTACCGTTACACGATTGAGTCCGCAAATCCCGGAAGTAAGACGACATTGCATCTGGATGAAAATAGAGGGTTCAAGTACTTTTTTATATCCTATGATGCTTGGATTCAAGGTTTTCGACATTTGAGAAAAGGCATAGCCGTCGACGGTACCTTCTTGAGGAGCAGGTATGATGGAGTTCTACTAGCGGTGATGGCGCAGGATGCGGAGAATCACATCTTTCCTGTCGCTTTTTATGTAGCGGACAAAGAATGTGATGCCTCTTATGAATTTTTTTTGAACAACTGTGATGCTGCGTCGAAGATACCTAAGAGTTGTGTTTTGTACCGGATAGGCATCCAAGTATTCCAAAGATGGGTTCACTTTTCTTCACTTTAGCTTACTTTGGTTCTTGAATCAGACATCTTGGAGAGAATATTCGAAACAACTATTACAACGAAAGGGTCGTCACCCTTTTTTTATAGAGCAGCTAAAGAATATAGTAGAGAGGAGTTTTTAGACCATTTCAATCAAATAGCGGATGTGAATCCCAAGGTAGCAGAATTTCTCACACGTATCAATTTTGAGAGATGAAGATGGGCATTCTGTCATGTAAATAGGTACATTCTTATGAATTTAATGTCTTGTTTGATTTACAAGTTTAGTATGATGTCGTACTAAGTGATTCTTTTCTATAGGTACAATATTATGACATCAAGCATAGCTGAATCGATGAATTCATTGTTTGACGATGAAAGAGAATTTCCCATCAAGGCTATGTTTAAAAAAATAAGCAAGAAGTATAGCGATTCTTTTAACGAAAGGCGTGTGCTGTTCAAGTGCCCAGAAAAAAAAACTAATTTTTTCTTGAAATTGAAAAAAAATATCAACGAACATCAATTTGGGGAATAGGTTATTCTCTTATAAAATAGCAGATTACAAATTTCGTATCACCGATCATGTGATACTGCCACGGTCGATCTTCAAACAAGATCTTGTACGTGTAGGGATTTTGACTTGGACAAAATACCTTGTCCACATGCTATGGCAGCGCTTCGAGCTCAATACGGTCATAAAATATAGACCTGAAGTTTATGAGCACTCCTCTCAATATTATTTGGTAGAAAAATATGAAATGGCATATAGTGGGCATATTACTCTGGTGCCTCCCGAAGAATCTTGGGTTATTCCAGCAGAGCTTATGGGGAGATTAATACCTCCTCCGTATATTGACCCGAGCACTATCAAACTAGGAAGAAAGCCATATAAGAGGAGGCGTGGAGTTGGAGAATCATTTTCATCAAGAAGAAACAAGTGCTCCATATGTAAATGCGCTGGCCACAAAAGAACTATATGCCCGAATCGTAATCCACCATGATTGTTGTAATTATAGAAACTTGTGTTGTTGTTTGTTTGTTTGTTGTGGACTTTTATATATTTAACTCATTGTTGTGAACCTAATATTATCATTTATTATATATAAAATATCTTTTTTTTTAATAACTTGTGCATCAATAAAAAGAGGCAAAACATGAACAAAATAATACAATAGACCACAATTATTCTCAACAGTTGCACAAACAACTAAAATATTTTCCTCCAACAGATGACAAATCAGTCAAAACAGATGGATAATCTATTGATAGAAACCCAACAGATGACCAATATGTTCCAACACATGGTCTATCTGTTGAAAGAATTCAAAAGCCAAAATTGCTAGTGCTACTGGATTCAACATAGCTCCTTACCTCCAACCATCGACATGTTAACATGTATGTATGTCTAGATTAGAAGAAATAGATAGAATGAAAATTGAATAAGAATTAAAATCCCAAAGTCTGACTAAAAGTAAATTTTTTATTAAACGAAAAATAAAATACATTAGGTATAGATCCGATATAGAAAAATTAAAATAATACGCTAAAAGAAAAAATACATTCTAATTATTATTATTATTACCATCATCATTAATGACAGTCGTCCAATCAACTCGCAACAGTAGGGCCCTCATCAGCCTCTGCATCTATCTGAACATCGTCGCTCTCACAGCGACCAACTCCCTCTGCAGGTCATTAACCTACCTCTAAAGTTCTCGCACTGTGTTGCGTAGAATAACAATATCCAGAAAAGAATCCGCTATATCTAGAACATGCATGAATTGACAAATGTAAAGAAAAAAATCCAAAATGTAATACAGCATATACAACCAACTAGTAAATTTACACTAGCAAAAAAACTTACCTTAACGAGAAAGGAATATGCTCTTTGAAGAGAAGTGGTTGAAGATGTCACACAAAAATAAAAATTCAAGAAATAAATAAAGTTGAGTTAAATCAAGATTAAGGTGGGACCTATTTATAGAGGGTTGAATCTGGACATGTCAGGCCAAAAGGAAGGAATGTTCAACTCCATTGTATTAATTACATTCAAACTGGTGGCATTTTATTTTCTGTAAAAAGTTACGACTTTTTCTTTTACATTAATTACTTCTCACCTTTTCAAAATAGTTTGAGACTAGATAAAAGCCATTATTATTGAGCTGTTGCAACAGATCATCCATCTGTTGCAACAGATCGTCCATCTGTCGTAACAAAAATAGCATCTGTTGCAACAGATGGATTGAATGTGCAACAGATGGTCTGTCAAAACAGATTTGCCATCTTTTGCAATAGATGGTTTGTATATGCAACAGATAAGACATCTGATTCAACATATGTATTATCTGTTGCGACAGATGGACAGTATATTGGAGGAGATGTTTTGATATCTTCTAACAGTTGATTCATTAGTTTCAAAAGATGGAGTATTCAGTTCATTAGCTGTTTTGAATGTGTTAGATAAAAAGTCACGACTCTTCACCTTTTTTTAATAGTTCCTCCGTTTCGTATTAGTTGGGCCCTATGGGCTTGGCACACCAATTAATAAAAATATAAATTAGGTAATTATTTTACCAAATTGGCCTTATTAATTATTCTTTGAAAGTATAAATGTGAATAATATACTTTATGTAGTCATTTAATAATAGGGGTAATCTTGGAAGAATATAATAAAATTCTCTTGATTTTATAAATAGGACAACTAAATTGAAACAAATATTTTTAGCAAGAAGTAATCACATGTGTGTAGATAAATAAAAACACAGTTTGGTCTGTTGCAACAGATTTACCATCTGTTGCAACATATGGATTATATGTTACGACAGATGGACTATATGTTGGAGGAGATGTTTTGATTTCTTCCAACAGCTGATTCGTCAGTTGCAACAGATGGGGATTTTAATTCATCAGCTGTTTTGAATGTGTTAAGATAAAAAGTCATGACTCTTCACACCTCTTTTTTAATAGTCATCACATGCGTGCATATGAATAAACAACACTGTCTGGTATGTCCTGATGGGGTATAAAGAATAAGGTGCGTGCAATGGATCTCATTTTTATACATGTGAGTTATGTATATTATTGATCAGGATACCATGACAGACATACATAAAATGCAATAATTTTGTGAATGTAGTTTTTTACCGATTAGACAATGATCCTTCAAACAAGATCCTGCATTGTACAGTTTAGTTTGATTGGTGCGAACTGATAAGGCCAAAGGTTCCAAGACGGTGGTGTTGATACCCTGTTACAATTTAATGATGGTTTATGCTCATATTTTTTTTGTCAAGTTTGGGGAAGGGTTCAAGTCTAAGCGGTAGTGTAAATATCCAATAGTGATTAGACCGGTTTTAATGGCGCAATGGACTTCTTGAAAGGCCTCTGAAGCCTCGCAATGCAGCAAACAACGATGGAACCAATAGAAATTCCCCTATTCCAAATTTATATGGATGGATTGTTGGAGGAGGTTTTTATACAACAAAAGGTGTTTGGGAGAATACCTGTGCGCGAAGGGGGAGGTGGAGAAGGTCGTATATCATCTCAGACCTTGATATATGGCCAATGAAATTGACATGAGAAACCTGAACTCAGACTTTTATACATCAATGAAATTGACATGATCCCGTATTTTTAATGGAGGAGTAGTTGGTTCAGGTTTCAATTCAGACGGATAATCTTACCACCTTCCGTGCTCGCGAAGTTGCTTCCTTAAAGTTCTGGTCCTGCACTTTGTGAGAGTCTTCATTCAGTCCATGCTCGCCAGTTGTATTCTCAAGCAAAGTTTCCAGCTCCAGTCCTATTGACCATTCTTCTTTTTCTTCAACAACTGATGAATTTTCATTTTTGGATACACTTTCACATTCGAACCTCATCCAGTTTTTTCATTTTCATGTCAATTTCATCAGCCAATGTCACTACACTTTCCTTCCCACCCTGTGTTTCCACTTAAAAAAGGACTGAGATGATATATGGCCTTCTTAACCTCTCTCTTCCCGCACAGATTTTCTCCCAAACACCTTTTGCTGTATAATAGTCTTCTCCAACAATCTATCCATTTAAATTTGGACCAGGGAAATTTCTATTGGTTCCATCGTTGTTTGTTGCAGTGCGAGGCTTCGGAGGCCTTTCAACAAGTCCATTAAGCTATTAAAATCGGTCCAATCACTATTATATATTTACACTGCCGCAAAAAACTTTAACCCTTTCCCAAACTTGAGACAAAAACATGAGCATAAATCGTCATTAAATTGTAACGGGGTATCGACACCACCGTCTTGGTCCCTCATCCTTACCAGTTTGAACCTAACAATCTTAATTATAAAATGCCATATATTGTTTGAAGGATTACAGCCTAATAGGTAAAGAACAAACATTCACAAAATCATTGTACTGGATGTGTGTTTTCATGATAGGTTGATCAGTAATACATACCTCCCACATATGAAGTGGTTCTATCTTCAAGCAGCTTATTCCTTCGAACCCATCTTTACTCTAGCCATTAATGTTGACTGGGCAAAAGTGGATCCAGTTCACTTTCTTTTATTTGCAAATAAGAGAAATACATTTGATGTCAAATAAGAGAAGAACAAAAAGAAAACAAAAAGAACATTACAAAAGGGTAAAACAAAATTGTGTGAATCAATAGATGACCAATATGATGCAACAGATTACCCATACATTCAACCAATGAGGCATCGTTTCAACAGATGGATGACATGTTGTAACAAATGGGTCATCTGTTGGAATAAATAAAACCAGCCTTACTACTAGTTTGATTTCTTCAAACAGTTGCTCTGTCTGTTCCAACAGCTGATTCATCAGTTACAATAGTTGAGGAAACTATTGCAACACCACCAACAACAGCATCAACAACAAAGAAACAACACCCTATGTTCCAAGACCTTCCACAACACAAACATCACATATTCCAACACGACCACTACCCCCAAAAATAGCACAACCAAAGTACCAAACAAAAGACATAAAACAAAAACTATACTGATAACAAGACTTTTTAAGTTCTCCCAATAGATGACTTTTTTTTGCATATTTTAATAAAAACAATGGTTCGTTCATTCAAGACTTAAAAGTCACCTTTCCTTCAATTTTCTCAATAAATAGAAAACTGGTAATGGGTAAATCATTAATAGCAACAGATGTAAATATCTAATTTAAATGACATACAAAAAAGAAGAAGAGATAGAAAGAGCAACAGTGAAGTGTACCTGCAATGTCAAAAAAGCAAACGGATCAGAACATCTAGTTCAGTTGAGAAAAGATATTGATTGGTTGAGGTCCTAAAGGATCCTCATCCGAAAGAAGAGAGAAAAGAGAGAAAAAAAGAAAACAAAGATAATTAAGAATTGATAATAAAAAAGAGTGATGATTTGAGTCTAGACTACTTTATGGCTGAAGGAGAGAGTTCTAGATATGGGTTTTAAATATTCAGTAATAACTTTTGAGGGGCACGAATAGACGGTGATGTTGAAAAGACCAGATAAGATTACTCACTCAGGAAATTTTTGAGTTATCCAAGTAGTACCGAGTAATATTTTTTACCTCCTTAGTATTGTAACTTTTTAATCTCGGACAAGAATACCTAAATTGCTTTAAAAAAGGATCTTAAAATATTTAAGTGCAATAGATGATAATTTCTATTTGGAAATTTCCAAAGCTCGGTTATCTGTCGAAACAAATGACATAATTTGTTTGATAGTTTATAATAGATGTGTAATATGTTGCAACAGATTACCTAATCTGTTTGATTTGATCCAATAGAAAAGACATCTGTTGTAATAGGTTGAACATTGGTTTATATATAATTTCAATTGAGTTCATATGTTAGACTAATACCTTAATAGAATGTGAGTTCTCATAGGGTCAAATACAACTTCAATTAAGTCTTTTAGCAATTTCATGATGAGGCGGTATTGTGTTCCTCCCGACCAGAGTCATCGATCGATCACTCTGAGCCAAACCAATTCTTAATACCGCATACGTTAGACTAATACCTTAATTGATTAATCTAGGACTAGGGTACTAATATCTTAATTGAATAATCTAGGACTAGGGTCAGTTCTCATAGGGTCAACTACAACTTTAATTGAGTCTTTTGGCAATTGCATGATGAGACGGTACTGCGTTCCTTCTGACCAGAGTCGTCGATCGATAACTCTGAGCCAAACCGATTCGTACTACCTTATATGTTCAACTAATACCTTAATTGATTAATCTAGTACTAGGGGTGAGTTCTCATAATGTCAACTACAATAGATGACAATGCCTATTTGATAATTTATAACAGATAGGTAATCTATTGCGACATATGACTTAATCTATTTGATAATTTACAACAGATGGGTAATCTGTCGCAATAGATGACTTGATCTGTTTGATAGTTTACAACATATTCGTGATATATTTTAACAAATGACGTAATCTGTTTGATAGTTTACGATAGATGCATAATATATTACAACAGATTACCTTCCAATAAAAATTAGGTTGGCAAATTACTAAGACGTCTAAACTACTATCTCTCAAAGTAATATTATGTAGATACCCGGTGGTTCAATTTCTAAGTCACTAGTCATAGTAGCTTGTATGAAAGTTTCCTTCACATAAAATGTGAGCATACAAAAGAATGAAGAATTGGAGACAACTTATTTAAAGCTTAACTCTATAAAATAATTAATTATAATATAATTCCATAAGAAAAAAGAGATTACAACTTGATGAATTAGGAGAATGAGAAAAGAAAGATGAAAGTAAGATGAGGAAATAATGAGAAATCTCTGAAAACTTGGAAAGTAAAGTGTAAAGTAAATCAATTGAAGAGTTTTAGGTTTATATATTAAAATTGGGCTTTTGTATTAATTTGTTACTAATGGACAAATATTATAATTAAAGGCCAAGAATATATATCTATTTTCTGAATATAAAAAAGTAATAAAAGTAACTAGAAAGAAGATTATAAGTAGTATTTTTTTACGTATAAGAAACTAAAATCATATATGTATTATGTCGTTCGGTTTGTGTTCGGTTTGATTTTATTTTTGCTAATATCAAACAAAACCAAGAATGATCATTTTTTTCCAACACCTAATCAATCAAACCAAACCATAAGTCGGGTTTTTTCCTCGGTTTGATTTGATTCATCAGTTTGGTTTGACTTAGCGATTTTGGATTGTACACCCTTACTCACAGGAACTAGGCATTTTCGTATAGGTAAATCTAAGCACATAAACACACATGAAATTGCAAGGATCAACTAAAAATTCATAATCAAGTTTCGTCATGTCCAAATCTAAAGAAAATGTCGAAAAGAAAACGGAGTAGAAGACAATGAGAACTATGACCATTTTTTTTAATCTTTTTAGTGAAAACATTTATTTTTTTCTTCAATCACATTATAATTATAAAAAAAAGTCGTAAAAACTGAAAAACCAAAATAAAAAAACCAATTGTATATTGGTTTGATTTGATTATAGATTTAGAAAACCGACATTGTTGGTTTGGTTATATTTTAATAAAAAACTGAACCAACCCGACCTATGTACACCCTTACTTGTGAGCTCTCATTAACATTTTTTTAAAGTTTGTGACCGTTTTTAGGGGTTTTGTTATTCCATTTGCTAGGCTGATTTTATAAATTCAATGGTTGTGAATACCATGGCATGTCTATTCTTATTACATTATAAATTCCTTTCCTTTAATTGGTGAAAGAATGATGTTTTCTTTTTCTGTAATTATGAGATGCTTAGATGTGATTTGACAGCCTGCTTAATGTGTGTTTTAAATTACTTAGATGTGGTATGCTTAATGGGTTAACAGGTTTGACAGTTTGCTTAATGACTTGAAATATTTAGGTGTAGCTACTTGAATTATGAAATAGTTACTTGTGTTTTGAATTTAGGTACTTGAAATGTGAATTTGTGTTTTGAATTTAGTAAAGTGTGGTCACTTGATAAGTGAATTAACGAGTTGAAAGTGTGTAAGTGTAGGTACTTGAAAGGTGATCTTGTGTTTTGAATTTACTAAAGTGTGGTCACTTGATGAGTGAATTAGTGACTTGAAAATGTGTAAGCGTAGGTACTTGAAAGGTGAATTAGTAACTTGTGAAGTGAATTAGTGACTTGAAATGTTTAGGTGTAGGTACTTGAAATGTGAACTTTTGTTTTGAATTTAGTAAAGTACATGGTCACTTGACAAGTGAATTAGTGACTTGAAAATGTTTAGGTGTAGTTACTTGAAAGGTGAACTTTTGTTGTGAATTTAGTTTGGTTTGGTAACTTGTGAAGTGAATTAGTGACTTGAAATGTTTAGGTGTAGTTACTTGAATTATGAAATAGTTACTTGTGTTTTAAATTCAGGTACTTGAAATGTGAACTTTTGTTTTGAATTTAGTAAAGTGTGGTCACTTGATAAGTGAATTAGCGACTTGAAAATGTGTAAGTATAAGTACTTGAAAGGTGATCTTGTGTTTTGAATTTACTAAAGTGTGGTCACTTGAGGAGTGAATTAGTGACTTGAAAATGTGTAAGTGTAGGTACTTGAAAGGTGCATTAGTAACTTGTGAAGTGAATTAGTGACTTAAAAATTATGTTAAGTGTAGTTACTTGAATTATGAATTAGTGACTTGTGTTTTGAATTTAGGCACTTGAAAATTATGTTGAAGTGTGTTTTGATGGAATGTAGCATAGATATATAGTTACTTGAAAATGATTAAGTATAGTGACTTGAAATGTGGATTAGTTAATTGAAAATAGTTTAGTGATTTGAAATGTGTATTAGTGACTTGAAAATATTATAAGTGTAGTGACTTGCAATGTCAATTAGTTATTTGAAAATGGTTAAGTGTAGTGACTTAAAATGTATAGTAGTGACTTGAAAAGGGTTAAGTGTAGTTACTTGAAATGTGAATTAGTTACTTGAAAATGGTTAAGTGTAGTCATTTGAAATTGTGAACTTGAGACTTGAAAATGATTAAATGTAGTTACTTGGAATGTATACTTGTGACTTTAAAATGGTTAAATCTAGTGACTTGAAAAGTATACTAGTGACTTTAAAATGGTTAAGTGTAGTCATTTGAGATTGTGAACTTGTGACTTGAAAATAATTAAGTGTAGTTACTTGAATATATACTTACTTTAAAATGGTTAAGTGTAGTGACTTGCAATGTATACTTGTGACTAGAAAAGGTTAAGTGTAGTCACTTGAAATGTGCACTAAGTTACTTGAAATTATGAACTTGTGACTTGAAAATAATTAAATGTATTATCTTGAAATGTATACTAGTGAATTTAAAATGATTAAGTGTAGTGACTTGAAATGTGTACTAGTGACTTGAAAATAGTTAAACGTAGTTACTTGAAAATGGTTAAGTATAGTGACTTGAAATGTGTACTAGTGACTTGAAAATGGTTATGAAATGTGAATTAGTTACTTGAAAGTGGTTAAGTATAGTGACTTGAAATAAATGATTAAGTGCAGTGACTTGAAAATGATTAAGTATTGTTATTTTAAATGTGAAGTAGTTACTTGAAAATGGTTAAGTATAATTATTTGAAATGTGAAGTAGTTACTTGAAAATGGTCAAGTATAGTGACTTGAAATGTGAATTAATTGTTTGAAAATAGTTAATTGTAGTGATTTAAAATGTGTACTAGTTACTTGAAAATAGTTAAGTTTAGTGACTTGAAATGTGAATTAGTTTCTTGAAAATGGTCAAGTGTAGTGACTTGAAATGCGTACTAGTGACTTGAAAATAGTTAAATGTAGTTATTTGAAAATGGTTAAGTATAGTGATTTAAAATATCAATTAGCTATTTGAAAATGGTTTGAGTGTAGTGACTTGAAATGTGTACTAATGACTTAAAATGTGAATAAGTTATTTGAAAATTATTAAGTGTAGTGACTTGAAAATGATTAAGTGTAGTTACTTGAAATTGCGAACTTGTGACTTAAAAATGCTTAAGTACAGTCACTTGAAATGTGTACTAATAACTTGAAAATAATAAAGTATAGTTACAAAATAAATATGTTTGGTTATATGAAAAGATCTCTTCTTTGAGAATTTTCCATTGAGTAAATCTTCTTGTATAATCCATTGCAGTGTACCTGACAATGTATAATCTATTGCAGTGTAGCTTGTATAATCTATTTGACCGGGTACGGAGTTTTAACAAATAAGAAAAGAGTTTTCTTGACATTAAGTGTTAAATACATGACACCACTTGAACCCCTCCTCTTGTTCTCTTATTCTTCTAATTTCATCCTCTGTTATCTTAACAAAACAAGTCATAACAATAGTCACAATAATATGAAAAATCAACTTTGAGTTTATGATGCTTATATGCTAATATATACATTTTTATATCTGTTGATTGTTATAATTTTATTTGATACTATAATGTCATATAATTTATGCTAATAATGTATTTTTAGAACTTTTTATGGCTTGAATTAACATATTCTTATGCAGAATGAGTTTGAAAGAAAGAAATAAGAAATTTTTGCCACTCAAAGTGCATCAATTATGGATGTTACGAATGATGTTTTTTTGTTAGCTGTAATGGTTTACATTAGACTAGTATTGAATGATGTTTTTGAGAATTATTGGAGGTTTTGAATAGTTTTTTGACTAATTGTGAAATATTTATAGTAATTTATGTGTGAATTATTACTTAGAGATTTTCATGGGGATGTACATGAAAATTGAGAAAATTTGTTCTTGCGGATCTACTTGGGGGATTTCATACGAATTTTCTTGCAAAAGAGTTTCATAAATATCCGCAAGAAATTTTCTTTTGTTAATTAGGAATTTTTACCTTTAAACTTCCTTTGAATTTACTTGAGAATCTTCGTGGGGAATAATTTGTGAATTTTTTCATGGAAATCTGTAGGTAAAATCTTTTTTTTTTATGAAATTTTACCAAATAATTCATGAAAAATTTTGATAGCTAATTGCAAATAAATTCGCAAGTAATTTACTTGCAAATTTTTTTTTGCAACTAAATTATCTAGGGATTTTATATTGGTAAGAAAATCCGTAGGTAATCAAATTACTTGGAGATTTTACCGCATTATCCCTATGAAAATTCCTAGGTAATAAGCACTTTTCTTGTAGTGTTAGCAGGTTATTATCGACGTTTTGTTGAGGGATTTTCATCTATTGTAGCTTCATTGACCAAGTTGACCCAAAATAAGATTTCTTTTCAGTGGTCCGATGCTTATGAGGCGAGCTTTCAAAAGCTCAAAGACTTGTTGACTTCAGCTCCTATACTGGCTTTGCCCAAGGAAGGCGTGGGCTTTACCGTGTTTTGTGATGCTTTAGGTATTAGATTGGGTGTTGCGTTGATGCAGAAAGTCAAAGTGATTGCTTATGCATCTCGTCAGTTGAAGCCTCATGAGAGAAATTATCCTACCCATAATCTGGAGTTGTGCGCAGTTGTGTTTGCCTTGAATATGTGAAGGCACTACTTGTATGGAGTTCGTTGTGAGATCTTCTCAAATCATCGTAGCCTTCAATACTTCTTCCCCCAGCGAGTTCTTAGTGTAAGGCAGCGTTGTTGGCTTGAGTTTCTTAAGGATTATAACTTGACCATTCTCTACCATCCGATCAAGACTAATATGATTACGGATCCCTTGAGCCAAAAGTCAACTAGCATGGGTAACTTGGCGTATTTTTTACCCAAGAGAGGCCTTTGGGTCTTAGAGGTTTAGTATTTAACTAACCAGATGGTTAGGCTTGATTTTTGACACCTGAGTGTGTTTGGGCATTTATGGAGACTAGATCTTCTTTGATAGAGCAGATTAGAGCTCATCAGTTTGATGATGTTGGATTGAGGTTGATTCGAGAAAAGGTGTTGAGTGGGGAGGCTAAAAAATCATCACTTGATTCAAATAGAGTTTTGAGGTAGGGGGCCGATTTTATGTACCGAGAATGGGTGATTGAATTAGGCTGATATTGGAGGAGGCCCATTGTTCCAGATATTCTATCCATTCAGGTGTGACTAAGATGCATCATGATTTGAGAAAACACTACTGGTAGGGTGGTATGAGGTGAGATATAACAGATTATGTGGCTCATTGCCTATGTTGCCGGCAGGTGAAGGCCGAGCATATGAGACCTGGTGGATTGCTTTAGAGGTTGCCCATTCTCGAGGAGAAGTGGGAACGGATCACCATGAACTTTGTGACTGGTTTGCCTCGTTCATCTCATGGTTCTGATAGTATTTAGGTCATCGGGAATCGATTGACCTAGTTAGCTTATTTTATTCTGGTTTAGGTCTCATTCAGTGCTGAAAGGTTAGCCCGTATTTACATTCATGAGATTGTGCGTCTACATGGTGTGCCAGTGTCCATTATTTCAGATCGAGGTTCTGAATTCACATCTCACTTTTAGAAGACTTTTCAGGATGAGTTGGGTACTCAAGTGGATCTCAGTATAGTGTTTCACCCCTAGACGGATGGCCAGTCAGAGTGGACTATCCAGGTTTTGGTAGATATGTTCCGCGCATGCGTGATGGATTTTGGTGGCCAGTGGGAGCAGCATTTGGCTTTACCTTAGTTTGCATATAATAATAGCTATTATTCTAGTATTTATATGGCTCCGATTGAGGTGTTGTATGGTAGGCGTTGTCGCTAGCTAGTTGGTTGGTTTGATGTTTCTGAGGTTAAACCTCGACGTGCGGACTTGCTTTGTGAGTCTTTGGTAGAGTTTGGATCATTCAGGATAGGCTTAGAGCAGCTCAGAGTATGCAGTGCTATACTGATCATAGACTTTGTGCCTTGAGGTTTGGTGTTGGTGATTGTCGCACCCCGTCTTCCTCGCGGAAGGCGGGATTCGACTTGACAAACTCTTTTTGGTGTTTGTTTTGAGGGTGATGATGTGAAGAGTCGCCACCTAACGAATTAAGGTGCGTTAGGGTACCGGTCTAGGCTACTACTAACCTATTTTTGTTGTTTTGTTTTAGTTCACTAGAGTTCGGATAAGGGTTAAAATTATCTCGAAAGGAAGGTGTCAGGCACCTTTCGAGGTCCACAAAGGTGGTTCCCAGCTGAATTCATACTTTACGTAGGGATTCTAAATGATCAAATAAAGTCTCTTATTTTATCATTAATTTAATATTTAACTAAGTGAGAAAGTAATTAATAAACAAAACACATGTCATTTTGTTATTTTTAATTGTTTTTTATCTAAGTGAATAAATAAAACATGTAAATAAGATATGCGGGGAGAAAGAAATGTCATAATTTGCAATAAAAGGGGACTGCTTCTATAATAAATTAATTACCCCAAATAATATGTATGTAAAGTAAATAAAGACATTGTCCAAATCAAACAAAGAAATGTTTTGGTTTTATTCGGATCAGAAACCCAACTTATTTAATCATTCGACCCAAGGGCCGAACTCTTAGATAAGTAATAATGTTATTAGCCTCGCCGTTAATATCCATTGAGATCATCACTTCCGAATGACTACCCGTCCCACCTAGGATGGATGTCAAGTATAAGGGCGTTTTATGACAAAGATAAAACTAACGTTTTAGTAATACTTAACGTCCCACCTATCGTCCAAGAGGCATTGAACTTTACTGTTTTGGATTTGTGTTCTACACGAAAAGAAAGTTATGTTGCATAGGACTCGAAGCGTGTAAAACACGAAGGACGTCATGTAACAAGTAATGTCTCACATTAGCCTCTTGGTTATTAAAGAGTTGATTAATGTGATAGCATGCGAAGACAAATGATTATTTGTTACGTCATTAACCTATAGGCATGGTGTCTAAATGATCAATGATTCATAATAAAAGACTATGATTCGTGTATGCAACAACCTTATGTGTGTTCATGAGAGGTGTCAAAAGTGTGGTAACTGTGTCACGAAAATGTGCTTGTGAATTAAGTGTTATAAACTATAATGAGAATACAAGAAACTAGTAAAATATTAAAGGATGCGTTAACATGTTAGGGATGCACTTAAATGCGGAGAACAAATTAACATGTAGAAAATGTAGAGAATTACTAGTATTTTAGCATACTGGAAGTCAACAAAACATGCTGAAAAATTAATTAAACATGCTGAAAAAGTTTATTAAACATGCTGAAAAATTAATTAATTATGCTGAAAGTTACTTAATCATGCTGGAAAGTTACTTAAACATGCTGAAAAAATTAATTAATCATGCTAAAAAATTAATTAAACATGCTGAGAAATTAATTAATCATGCTGAAAGTTACTTAATCATGCTGGAAAGTTACTTAAATATGATGAAAAATAATAATTAATCATGCTAAAACAATAATTAAACATGCTGAGAATAACGTTAAGGCGCATTATTTTCATGCTAACATGCTAAAAACATGCCAAGAATGCCTAAAATCTAATATTTTAACATGCTATAAATGTAGGAAACTAGCATTTTAAACATGCCGGAATTCAGTCTAAGTGCTGAAATTTATTTAGATGCCCAGAAAAATCATTTAAACATGCTGGAAATTAATCTAAAATTGCTAAATTAGATGTTAGACATGCTGAAACTTTGATGTTAACATGCTTAAATTATTTTAATATGCCTAAAACTATGTCGACACGCCTAAACATGTAAAGACATACTAAATAAGTTATGCTTAACATGCGAAAATTAATGTAATAAGCTAAAGTATCGAAAATATTATCATGCCTTAATTTAATGTGGATATGTTAAAAAGGTATTAGCATGCTTAGGTTCAAATCAATATGCTTAACATGCAGAAATACATCAACATGCCTAATGTCAAATTAATAAACTTAATATCAATTAGTATGATACGTTAATTTTAGATAGATAAGAGTAATTAATAAACTGTAGCAAGATTCATATTAATAGACCCTAATTTTGTGGCTAGATGATTCAAATAACACGTCTTGCACGTAATCCTAGGTTGTGCCTACCTGTACCGTTCGCAGAGCACATAATCCCCGCTGCCCAAAGTAGTCTCCAAAAAATTATATTATTGCATCGATAATAATGTCTTTACACAATATTACAAATCAAATAATGAGAAAGTACACTCAAGCTAATAGAATCTAATTATATAACTAATCTGGTGACTTTTCAAAACCCATAGTTGTCTACTTAAACCTGCGAAATAAGATGTAATTGCAAGAAAAGCAAGAATATATGTTGAACATCAAAATTTCCTATAAACATGTTTTCTAAAGTTTGTCATGGCATGATGCAGTTAACACACAAAGAAAAGAAAATTGCGTCGATTTGTGAACTTATTAGTGATTAGCAGTAAGAGAGATAAATAATAATAGAAGCCAAAAGCCAAGTATACGTAATAGCGAGATATGCAAGATGTTAACAGCAGCCTCTAAAGAGAAACAAAAAGCACTTAAAAATATTTAATTACCTTTTTAAAATGTAGCCAATGATTTTTGTTAAGAGTAGTAGTAGTAATTGTAATTGTGAGACTTGAGAACTTTTCACTGTCCCCTTTTGTGAATGAAGGGATGGGTTTATATAGTGTCAAATAAATCAGTCAGCTGAGACAAAACAGGAAAAGAAATATTCCACCCCTTTAATTACTGAAGTGATATTATGTAAAATCAGTCGGGAGTAAAAATAAGAAAGAGGAGAAATCAATCATCCATAATTTTCTTAAAAGAAGGCTTGTTCAATCAATTATTTCATGTTTGCCATAAATAGGTGGGTAAGAAAAAAATACTAATTTGAAAGAGGAAAAATAATAACAGAAACACGTATCATTTACCATTTATACACAAATTAATTAAAAGCCGTCCATTAATTCTGCCAAAGGCCCAGAATCCATTGTCATTTTGGAACAAACACAATCAATATTTTATCATAAACATTGATTTAGATATAATCCATGTATAGCACCTTTAAATAAGAAACAGCAGTCAGCAATCACATTGAGTGTCAAAATTAAGGGTTTTCGCACATAATAGTCCAATGATAAACACATAGCTAGATGAATTAACTCACGCCTTTCATTAAGGATATTTTGTCTATTTTTCAATGTAATAACCTAGCCTGTAAATAATCTTCTATTTGATCATTTTCTCTTTAGTTGATTATGGATATTTGAAAGACGTTGAAAGTCTTCTTCTCTCTTTGAGAGTGTAGTGTAGGGCTTGAAAAAGTCATTATTGATCTTTGCTTATAAACGGTGGTTGTAAGGCGGAGTTGATTACCTTAGCGGTCACCGTAAGAGTTTGGTGTTGTTATTGTGGGTCTTAGAGGTTTTATCGTTTGATACACGGTTTGGTTCCTTTTTTTTGTAATCTCGTATGTCAAGCTATCTATCTTACTTTATTGCATTTGTTTGTTATCTTGTTTCTCTTAGTCTTCATATCTTTAAGTCATTCTTCTATCAACACATGTATTAGCTTATTAAATGACCTTAATACTCCTCAATTTCCCCCTCAAAATATTTCACAATTTTTTTCCACCACTTTGATTTGCAATAGACAAAGAAGATTTATCAGCTCCCAATTTCGAGCAATATCCTTATGTAGGTTACTAGCTCCCAGCTCCACTCTTCTTTTTGTCCCACCAAATTTTATTTTCCTTGCCTCTTCAAATCTTGCACCAAGCTAAGGCCAAGGGATATACTACAAGGCCAAATAGTCCATACCCATTTTATTAAATGTGGGATTGGCACCGATGTATACTCAAAAATATTTCACAATATTTTTTCACTTTTTTAATTTACAACAGTGAATAGTTGATTTAAATAACTGCAACATATTTTTGCTTTACTTCGAGGGTTTTTAAAAAGATTTTAAAAAAAATTCTTGAGACTATTCCTTGATTCTACATCTTGTATTTTATTTTTGTTTCGACTATGTTAATTCAGCGGCATAACATTTCATGTGCAAAGACGAAGGTCTTTCTAGTAATCCTAAACCGCTATATATTAGTTCAACAATAATTATGTTTGAGATAACAAAAGAGCTTTGTTGCAAAGAAAGTGTACAAAATCAAAGAAGAGTATTTTGTATATAAATATTTCTTTTATAAAAATTACGTAAGATATATTATCTCTAATATATCAAACCAAATAATGTAAAAGAAATAATATCAGCATAACTAATGCAAGGATAACTAATACAAGCATTACTAATGCAAGCATTACCAATAGACTATATTCTACATTATTATTATTATCCACTCTAGCAAACGACCCCTAAGTATTTGGTCCAATGCTGGCCACAATTGTTCTCGTGGTCTCGCCTAAATAAAACAACCAAAAAGACAGACTACCTAATAGCATCGCCCCACATATGCACAAAAGAAACTGAAACAAACTAATCAAGAGAGATCAAAAGGACAACCCGATACACTAAGGGGTCGTTTGGTAAAGTGTATTAGTAAAAATAATGCATGTATTAGCTGTGTGTATTACTAATACATTGTTTGATTCACTTTTTCATCCTATGTATAACTAATGCTTGAATTAGTTATACACTCTACTGTGTATTGAGGTGTGTATAACTAATACCACTCATTTTCTATGTATTAGTAATACAAAGGCTTAACACATGCATTAATTTGATGAATTGCAAAATTATCCCTCAAATCATTATCTCTCTTTCTCTTTTCTAAAGTTCTGCACTTTACCATGAAAAAACAATAATGATTTTCTCCACCTCTTCTTCTTCCCCCAATTAATCAAAAATAGTTATTTTTTCCATCAAAGCGTTGTGCTTCGTTTTTTTGTCTATTATTTTGTTCGCTTATTTTGTTCCATCAAAGATCTTCAACAACACTACTTCCTAAACTTCTTCTATTAGCATCAAAATTCTCCTTCTCATTCAACTTACTTTTATCACTCTCGGCGGAAGAGCGAATTATCGCATTTATTGAAGAATTCTGAATCAATATCTACTTTTGATGAAGTTCTAGAAATTGTTTATACTGGAGGATTTTTTCGAAGAAGATGAAGATGAATAATTAGAATATTTTAATGGAAAGAAGGGTATTTTAGTAAATAAACATCTTTTCATAAAAAATAAATAAATAAATATTTTTTTCAGTACATGAAATTAAACACTATGTAAGAAATAATGCTTGCATAACTAATACTAGCATTATTAATACACTATATTTAACATTATTCTTATAAACTCTACAAAAAGACCCCTAAAGGCTCCCGCTATACGCGAGGTCGGGAAGTGAGGAAGATATTTAATTTACCATGCACCAACATCATCTTTAATGCTCTGATCATTATCGCCAAGTCCAAGCACCACAAGACTTTTTGCACCTACTATTCTAAGCACGTGGTGGAGTAACCATACACAACTTAAAATAATATTATTACAGGCGATATAAAATTTAGAAATTGTGCATTAGCTAATATTAGATTTTTAACAGAAATTTCATAAAACATATGATGCACATGAAAGTGAAGAAGGATAACGTTGGCTTAGTTTACATAGGATTGTTATTCTCAGTAGATGACTTAGTGTAGGACTCTATGTACATGCTTTCATTTAGGACACTTACGTGATCTGTATATATAAATATGGGAGTGTATTTTTAACATAATACGATTGAAAACCCTTTCTTGATATCAGTGACCTAACAGGTTAAAACAACCCAAACTCTTCCTACGACCAGAGGTTTTACAACAGCTTCAATGACGGATGAAACCGTCTCAGCAAGTTTCTCCTTGCCGGGAATACCTGTCGAAATACCGACTTCCACAATCACCATTTATCAATAATTATTTATCATAATTATGAAGGAAAAGGCCATATCGCATGAGTTTTTCCATCATCCAAGACATCGAATGGCACTCGGGTGTCTGGACGACCCATTTCTAACCTAGCGACTACCCAAAATTCAGCTATTCAAAATTGGTTGATGGATACTGGCACCACACATCATCTGATATCCGATCTTGATAACCTTGGCATTCACTCTGAATATCAAGGCCCCGAGGAAGTAACTCTAGGTAATGACTCTAAATTACCAATCTCTCATATAGGTGCAGGCTCTATTATTGCTTCTAACAAAAAATAAAAACTAGGTGATATTCTTCACGTTCCTACTGCGACTCAAAATTTAATTTCCATTAGTTCTTTTACTACATCTAACAATGTTTCCGTTGAATTTTTTTAAACCATTTTTTGATTAAGGATTTGGCAACGAGGGTACCACTACATAGAAGGCAGACTAACGGAGGACTATACTTGCTTCCTGTGAAAAGACTATTTCTCCGGCTTCCTTTGTAGCTTATGTTGGTGTTTGGCATTCTCGTTTGGTGCATGCATCTTATCCTACCATCCATCAAGCATTACCATCTACTGTTTTACAGTCTAGTAAATCCCCTAGTTTGTACACTACTTATGTTGTTAGCAAAAGTCATATGATTTCTTTTAGTGAGTCTAGTTTTTAGGCTTCTGTCCCTCTTGATTTAATATGTTCGGATGTTTGGGGACTTGCCCCGATTGTTTCTAATGATGGTTATCGTTATTATATGATATTTTTTGATCATTTTAGTAAATATACTTGGATTTATTTTCTTCACTTTAAATCTGAAGTTATGTCCATTTTTATTCAGTCTCGCACTCTAGTTGAAAAATACTTTGTTCGCCCTATTAAATATTTTCAAGTTGATTGGGGAGGGGAGTTTCAAGCATTGAACAATTATTTACGTACTAATGGAATTACACAACGTGTTTCCTGTCCTTAGACTCACGAAAAAAATGGTTGTGCAAAACATAAATATAGGCATATTGTCGAGACTGGTAGAGCATTATTACACCATGCCAATGTTCCTTCTCATTTTTGAACAAATGCATTTGAAATTTCCGTGTATACTATTAACAGACTACCCACACCACGGTTGAAAAATCAATCACCTTTTTATGCATTTTTTCAAAAGGATCCAGACTATTCTCTTTTGCGTGTTTTTGGTTGTGTGTGTTTCCCTTAGTTTCGTCCCTACACCAAGAATAAATTATCATCTCGATCTAGTCCCTACACCAAGAATAAATTATCATCTCGATCTAAACCATGTGTGTTCTTGGGATACAGTAAAATTCATAAATGTTATGATCTTTTTTCTTCAAAATTTTTGGTATCACGTCATGTGGTTTTTGATGAATCTGTGTTTCTATTTTCTTCGCAGGATGCGTTGGTGCCGATGAAATCAACCAATAATACCACAGATCCTCTCATGCTACAAGTGTTTTTTTCTCCTACAATACCTCTATCTCCAAATAATTCTCTTTCTAAACCTTCAAGACCAGTCCCTTACCTTGCCAGTAGCCGAGCTGCCTGTATCCCTGACACCTTCACAGCCTATACCTGTTGATGTTTTGCATTCAAATTTGGATGCACCACATTAGTCAACACCACTTCAATTGCCACATTCATCACCTGCTCGATGTATGGTCACTCGAGCTTAAACTGGTTCATTAAAACACAACCATTTTCTATGTTTATTGTTACTCCAGCCTTTACGGAACCTTCTTGCTACTCTCAGGCTATTAAGCATGAGCATTGGCGGCATGCTATGGCTAATGAATATAATGTATTAATATGCAATGGAACCTGTCAGCTTGTTCCTTCATCCCTAACTCAAAATATCATTGGTTGCCGATAGGTGTTTAAGATAAAAATGATGGTTGATGGCTCTTTAGACCACTACAAGGCATGACTTATTGCCAAAGGATATACCTAATGACCTGGGATTGACTTTGTGGATACATTTAGTACCACAATTAAGCCATCAATGATGCAGTTATTGTTATCCTTGGCCGTAACTAATGGTTGGCATATCACACAGTTGGACATCTCCAATGCTTTTCTTCATGGTAACTTGGATGAGGTTGTTTATATGTATCAACCTCCTGGTTTTGTAGATCCCTCTCGTGCAGACTATGAGTGCCTTCTCAAAAGATCCCTATATGGTCTCAAACAAGATCCTCGAATGTGGAACAAGTGACTTACTGATGCTCT
This sequence comes from Capsicum annuum, assembly GCF_002878395.1. Classification (NCBI taxonomy): domain Eukaryota; kingdom Viridiplantae; phylum Streptophyta; class Magnoliopsida; order Solanales; family Solanaceae; genus Capsicum; species Capsicum annuum. Next base: position 207,262,083 of record NC_061122.1, on the reverse strand, counting down.
TACTTCACTAGGATTCTCGGATTCTAAGACGGACAGTTCTTTGTTTTATATGTCTACTCCGAGTGACAAGATATTTTTTCTGATATATGTGAATGATACTTTGGTGCTTGGCAATAATCCTTCCCATATTAAGTCTTTGGTTGTGCGCCTCCAATCCCAATTTATTGTACGTGATTTGAGGTCTCTTTCCTATGTTTTGGGTATATCAGCAACTAGAACTAGTGAAGGCTTGTTTTTATCTCAAAGAAAATATGTTGAGGAGCTCCTTCGACGTATCCAGATGGAGTTTTGCAGTCTTGTTAACACTCCCATTTGCCTATCTTCCAAGCTTTCATCATCTGGAGGTATTCCATTCAATGATCTGACGTTGTATCATAGCATAGTTGGTGGGCTATAGTACTTGACCTTCACGCATCCAGATTTGGATTATGTAGTGAATAAAGTTTCTCAATTCATGCATTGTCCTATGGATACTCATTGGGTGGAAGTGAAACATATACTGTGTTATATTAAAGGGTCATTAGCTCATGGTCTGTTCTTTTCACGTCGATCTACTACCTTACTTCATAGTCATACCGATTTCGATTGAGGGGGAGATGTAGATGATCGAAAATCCACCACTGGTTTTACTGTATACTTGGGTAATCATTTGATTTCATGGTTATCAAGGAAGCAAAAATCGGTATCCCGATCAAGCACTGAGGCCGAGTATAGAGCACTAGCTGCTGCAACTTCAGAAATTACTTGGGTGGAGTTTTTGCTCTGACAAATTGTTTGCTTTACCTCTTCTACACCTATTTTATAGTGTGACAATTTAAGTGCTACATACTTAACAGCCAATCCCATTTTTCATTCTCGTACGAAACATATAGAGATTAATTTTCATTTTGTTCAAGACAAGGTTCGTAATAAGACTCTTTCAGTTCGGTATGTTATTTATCATGATCACATTGCAGATCTATTGACGAAGCCATTGTCTAAGTCATGGTTTCTTGAGTTGCAGTCCAAGTTGATGGTGGTTCAGAACCCTGCTTAACTTGAGGGGGAATAAAGAAGGATAATATTGGCTTAGTTTACAAAAGATTGTTATTCTCAGTAGATGACTTAGTGTAGGACTCTCTGAACATGATTTCAGTTAGGACACTTACGTGATTTGTATATATAAATATGGAAGTGTATTTTTAACATAATACGATTGAAAACCCTTTTTGAAAGGACCTAAAGATGAAAAGGAAAAAACTCTTCAAGGGCAGTAAAAAGCAATTCATAATTTGAGCAATCCCTTCTTTATCGTATTTCTTTGTTGAGCAGACATCAAGTTATACTAATTTCTAAACATAGCAAAGAAATACAATGCAGTGTATCAACTTGTGAAATGGAAATAATTCTGCTAAGGAGGACTTTCAACAAAGACAGAAGATCATACAGCAGGTGGAAAATGACACCTATACACACCTTGTTCACTTAGATTTTCATTTATCACCTTCCCAATTTGTTCCATTAGATTTATGTCAGAAAATAGAATAGGAACAAAGAAAATAAAATTATTAGTAATAGGTAACAAAATACCTTATTAAAATGTTCATATTGCTGATTACCCAACCAAAAACACTATAAGAAAGTTGTTGAAGCCACAAGCCCCTCTGTTTTCCCTTGAATTTATGACACACAGATAAAGTTCCACAATGGGAACTAAAATACTAAAGCAAAAGAAACTAGAAATGACTCTCATTCCTTACCTCAGTAAACCACTTGTAAAATCCATTGGCATTGTCAGTAGGCAGCCCATCAGCGTATCTAAATATCAATGCAAAAATGCAGGAATCAAGTATACATAAGAACCACATGCCTAACTAAGCCAAGAAAAAGGTCAAACATCGCCAAAGTGTGCCACCATGAAAATGCTTATGTTTCTTTCTTCAGTTTCTCCTCATACTGATCATCAGTAGCAGAATAATCATCATAATATGAAGTGAATACAATAGTGTCACCAATAACCGTTGATATTAGTCCGATTGACAGGCCCAATAAGAAGAATGACCCGGGCCCAACAACATAGGAATATTATTTTTTTATTATATTCTTGCATATACACATATCTGGACTATTCTAGAATGAATGAGAGAAGATATTTTCATTTCAGTTTCTCTCTCGCCTCTTGAGTTTTTAGGGTTTTGTATACATTGTTTTCATGGCGATCTAATGATATGGAGTTTTAACATGGTATCAGAGCAGGGATTTATACTCATCTGGTTCACGATTTTGAAGACCTTGCTTCTTCAGGTTGTGAAGAAGGGTAGTAATCCCTATTTTTTTATTATTGGGTTTTCATTTTTAGATTGTGAAACTTGTAGCTTGTGTAATTTCTACCCTCAATCTAAAGCCAAAATACTTGGCGAAATTTTTATGATTTTGTGAGCATTTTCTCTTTGTAAGCTTGTATTTTTGGTGATAGTTTACAATGTCTTAATGTCTACTGTTAATTTGAGCACTGTCAAAGGTTTTGATGAGTTTACAGTTTTACCTACTCATCCCTTCTACATATATCCTTTTGATAGTCTAGGCACTCAATTAGTTTCACCTCCTTTTGAGGGTACTCAGTTTGTAGTTTGGCGAAAGAATATGATTACTGCTCTATCAGCCAAAAACAAGTTAGGGCTGATAACTAGTACTATTCCCATACCGACATATAATTGTCTATATTTTCCCTTTTATGAGAGGTGTAACAATATGATTATTGCCTGGCTTACAAATCCCCTTTCCATCGAATTAGCCACCAGTGTCATGTGTTTTGACACGGCTAAAGATATATGGTTAGACATCAATGAATGCTTTGGTCAATCTAATGAGACCAAGAACATTCAGCTTCAAAAGGAAATTAATTCTACTTCCCAAGGGTTATCTAGCATTGCTGCTTATTTCACTCGACTACGTACCCTTTGGGATGAACTTCACACATCTTATATGGGTCCAGTGTGTACATGTGGAGCCTTAGGGAAATTGTTAGAGCAGCAAAAGTTGTTCCAGTTTCTTAGTGGACTTAATGATGATTACTCCATATACAAAAGTAATATCTTGATGCTACCCACTCTCCCCTCTCTGAGCAGTTCTTATTCCATACTCCAACATGTTGAGAAACAGAATGAAGCTTCTGCTCCTGTTCCTGATTTTTCAAATAACTCAGCTTCTTTCAATGTTTATACTTAGAATCCACCTTATGGGAGAGGTTTTACTCAGAAAGTCCACTTTGATCATAAAAGAAATTTCCCTAGACATTCTTTACCTGTTGCAAATGGAGATTACTCATCTAATCAGTCTGAGTTAAAGAGGTTTTCATCCTCTTTTACTAGTACTGGTTCTGGTTTGTTCTGCAAATATTGTAAGAAATTAGGTCATATTATTGGCAAATGTTACAAACTTCATGGATACCCTGCTGATTCTAAATTTTCTAGAAGCAACAAGTCTGCTTCTTGTGTGCTTTCTGATAATCAACTTCCAGATACTGGGCTTTTCTTTTTAAGACTTGATGATCATGAATACAAGTTGACCAAAGAATAGTTTCAACATTACCAACATCTTCATCATATTCAACAAAATTCTGCTCCTCATTCTTTGCCATGCAGCCCTGTTGTTCCTACTCTGAGGATACAGGGTTTGCTCATTTTGCAGGTCTGTTGAATCACCCTCTTGTTAACTCTGCTATTTTTCATGTTTGTGCAGTATCTTCTTTAGGAATAGATCCTTGTATACTTGATTTTGGTGCCACTAATCACATGACACCTCACAAACATATCTCACACAACATTAGTCCTCTAGCCACTCCTCTACTAATCAGTTTACCTAATGGTTATAAAGTTAAGGTTGTTTCTATTGGATCTTTACATGTCATACATGATATTACTTTACACAATGTTTTACTAGTTCCTTCTTTTCAGTTCAACCTTATTTCCTTGGTTTGTAAACTTAAGAAGTCCTTGTATGGCCTCAAACAAGTTTTCAGGCAATAGTTTTCCAAGGTGTCTGAAGCCTTGTTATCTCGAGGCTACATTTCTAGCAAAAATGATTACTCTTTGTTTATTAAGTGTACTCCTACATCTTTGGTTGTTCTTGTGGTTTATGTGGATGATATTCTTCTTGCTGGTTCTGATATATCTAAGATGACTAGCCTCAAATCTTTCCTTAATTAATAATTCAAGATTAAGGATTTGGGATTGGTTCATTATTTTCTGGGACTTGAGGTTATCGCTCGAGTCTGGTATTTTATCACTCAACAGAATTTTGCCTCTGATTTGTTGGAAGAATTTCAGTGTTCTCAATTCACTCATGTGCCTTCCCCTTCGGATCCTACTGTCAAATTGACATCTGACATGTCTGATCTTTTACTCGATCCCTTCATTTATCGACGTCTTGTTGGGAAACTTAATTTTCCTCAACATACCAGACCCGATATTTCTTTTGTTATTCAGCATCTAAGTTAGTTTCTCAATCGTCCTTGAACATCTCACATGTTGGCTGGCATTTATGTGTTAAGATACTTGAGCTCTGCACTTGATCAAGGCATTTTCTTGTCCTCGTTACCTTCTATGGATCTTATTAATTATGCTGATTCTGATTGGGCTACTTTTCCTTTATCCAGACGTTCAGGGTTTTATATTTTCTTTGGGGGTTGTCCCATTTCTTGGAAGAGCAAGAAGCAACCCACCATTGCTTTATATTCTGCTGAAGCAGAATACAGGGCCTTGAGGAAAGTTGTGGCTAAAGTTGTTTGGCTCATTCGTCTTTTTATTGATTTTGGTTTGTCCATTTATTCTCCTATTTCTATTTTTTGTGACAGTTTGGCCACTTTGCATATTGCTCAAAATTTGGTATCTCACGAGCGCCCTAAGCACATTGAGAGTGATTGCCATTACGTGTGTAACTGCCTTCTCTCTAGTATTATTTCTTAGCATCATGTCTCAGTTGGTTGATATCATGAGAAAGCCTCACTACCAGAAATTAGATCTATGGTGACGGTTGCAAAACCATTGTAATAGGCCAAACAACCATTGCCATAGACCTATCGCAATGGTTCAGCAAGCGTCCCAAAGGTGGGCGTTGCGATAGGTCTATGGCAACGGTTTTTGCGACGATTGTATAAACCGTCGCCATAGGCAGAACTATAGTGACAGTTTCTTACAACCGTTGCCATAGATAGGACTATTACGATGGTTATTTTTTGACTTATTGAGACACCTATTTCCATCTATTGCAACTGTTATGAACCGTTGCAATAGAATCTATTACAACGGTTATGAACCGTCACAATAGATGCTATTGTGACACCTTCATTATTCTGTTGCAACGCTTTTTGACGCCTATTTTCATCTATTGCAACAGTTATGAACCGTTGCAATAGATTCTATTACAACGACATTAAATCGTTGCAATAGCATCTATTACGACGTTTTTGTTATTAAATTAAAACGATTTATATAAATAGTTGTATTAATGTAAATTTTTATTTATATACATAGTAAGTTATAACACAATATATACACATCACACAACAAAATTATTCATTAATAATCACATAATTCAAAATATGCAACAAGCTAGTAGTTTAAACCCAAAAGTAAAATGTAATCAAGTCCAAATGATTAGTTAAGGTTTTACATACTAGCAAGTTCAAGTCGAGATAAGTTTAAACAAATTCACCACAAAACTTTGTATATTAGAGCATTTATCCATAACCTAAAAATCTTCTCAAGTATGGTCAATGTCTTCATCATTTTCTTCATTTTTTGTGTTCTAGTATTTGTTTGTTTCGTAGAGCTACTAGTGATCTAGCTGAAAGAAAGTTTTTAGTTTTCTGATGATTTCTCAGAACACCCTTATTGATTCATGATTCTTTAAGTCTCTGTAAGATCAGGAGCAAAAATGTAATTTCAAGCTGGTTAAAATAACAAAGAAAGACTGGCATGCAGTAGAAGTGTGTCTTGATCTTCTAACATACAACTAGAAGCCTTATAAAGCAACAAATTCAGAACACACAAGCCTTATAAAGCAAAAACTCCAAGTTGCAAACTAAACAATATTCAAATACATAATTATCGTTTAGATGTTAATCTTGAAGTTTTGCATTTCTTAGGCAGGTTGAAAATAGAAGCTCATGTCAAAGGTTATGTTAGAATTTCTTGGATGTATTGGTTTAAGAAGATTTTATATCACCAAGTTGCTCTTGTTTACGTGTTTACTAAACTTGTGACTAATGTTTCCCAGGTGAGTCTTATTTCTTTTGAATGTAGCCCTTTTCAATGGTTATTACAATAGTGGAATGGATTTTATTTAGATCATTTTCCCTAAGCATTCACTTGGTTTTATAACTAATACAGTTCTTGTAATTGCAGTCCTTTCTTGCTTTCTATGTGATAAACGCTAACAAAAATCATAACAAAAGCAAATTAAAACCAAACAAGACCAACTAATAAGGTTATAAGATTAAATGGTAGCCGTTAAAGTTATAGGGTTAAACGGTGGCCGTTAAGGTTATAAGTTTAAATGGTGGCCGTTAAACTTATAAGGTTATAAGGTTAAATAGTGGCCATTAAGGTTATAAGTTTAAACGGTGACCGCTAAGGTTATAAGGTTAAATGATGGTCGTTAACCTTATAAGGTTATAAAGTTAAAGGGTGGTCGTTATGGTTATAAGGTCATACGGTGGCCGTTAAGGTTATAAGGTTAAACGGTGGTCGTTAAGGTTATAAGGTTAAATGGTGGCCGTTAAGGTTATAAGGTTAACGTTATAGATTTCACAGGGAAAGGGAAACACAATTCAAGGTTATAATTCAAGGCACCATACCTCAAGTCTTTGTTCTGAGTCGTTCCACTCAAACATTGGAAAGTCAGTCACCCAAAGTATTGAATGCATAGACTAGATATATGAACAAAAGAAAGATGGACATTAGGAAATACAAGATGCTACTCAAGAACTTAAGTCTTCTACAAATAAGCACATATGTAAATCCAAATTTGGACATCAGATACTCACATTGTCAATTAAACCCAGTTCATGTGCAACATATGTTCTAAGACGATCCAATGTTTTATTGACTTCTGCATGGTGACCAACAGCAAACAAGATAAGATCATCTAGTACCGCGGAGAACTGATTCAGCAATTCCTCTTTCTTTGTCGTATCTAAACTAGAAACCAGCGGCGGAATCCCTTCAAAGTACTCTTTGTGCATCTGCTTGAAAAACTGCACTATTTATTGTATTATGAACAAATTGTCAGATGATCTGCGATGATCAACGTGGACACCAAGTATCCAAGTGGTCACAGCAGAAGCAGAGAAAGGAAGAGCATAGCCCCTTTTTACAGAAGAATACTCAAGGGGTGTTGCTGAGATAGACATAGCAGGGAGAAGCAACCACCCTTTACAGAAAACCCCATCCCTCTAAGGCTTTAGTTATGATGACTATAGTACTGGTGATGAAGATCACTAGTACGATGATGAACGAATGGAAAATGACACTAGTAATACTGACAATAAAAATTATGTTGGATCTACTTATAGATTGACTTAGAACTCTACCAGTGATAACTATGAAGTCTTCAGGATTAACATGTATGGACATAACATCAATGCATACTTTTCAACTTTACTAGAGCAAGGCACAATCTTTGGAGGAGTTTTATAAGTTAAAGCCACAAGGCAAAGATAAAGTTGCAAGCAAAACAATGAATTCAAGAAACACACATTTCATAAATAGTCATGCCAAAGTGAAAATGAGAGAAGACTAGCTAAAACTAACACGCTCGCATAATCAATGATACCTCCCAATTACAAATATAGACACCACCTTCAGTAGAAAAAATTATTCATCTACTATGGATGGTCAGTAGTTAATGACGTAAGTTACCTGTACGGTCTCTTTTTTGTTTGAAATATGTTTTAATTTTTCGGAAGACATTAATCTTCGAGCCTTAGTTTAAGCTAAAGCAGAAGCATCTATATCGTACCATAACCACCAAAATCTCCCAAAAAAAAGAGGAGTTTTGTGAAGTAAAACACACTGATTTATAAGAGAAAAGTTAATCGAAGAGACCCCTTAAGTCTACATTTAAGAAACTAATCCTCCCAATGTTATTCTTTCAATGCTAATTTGGCTAAAAATGCAGCCATGCAGAAGCAGGGTAGTGATAGATAGATACATATGTAAAAGGAATTCAACATGAAGTTTGACAATATAGCAACTTAGAAAGGGAGTCAAAGCAAGAAAGTGTCAGTGATATAGTGCTCCTAATGGCTCTCATAATGTGTTTCCTGACTAGTAAACAAAAGTTTCATCAATAATCCAAATACTGCCATTGTTGGACGTAACAGGTAATCTACTGAGTTTCAACTAGCAAAAACACACAAATCTATACCAATAACTAGAAAAGTGGAAAGAGGCCTCACACGGCTTCACAAACCAACACAAGAACAACAAGATGAACAACAAGTTACTAGTGAATCGAAATAGGCCTCACACAGCTTTACTAGATTTTGAGTTTGTGTTTTGAAAAAGAAAATGAGATGAATAACAAGGCAACAATGCTAGTAAATCGAAAGAGCCCCACACACGGCTTCAATAGTGAACTTGGACATGCACAACAACATATGGTGGTGAGGCAAGGAAGGGCGTAGAAGTGGGAATTGCCTGCCACCTAATATGAACCAAGTAATTAATACAAAGATGCTTCTATCTCAATTCATATTTAATATCTTAAAATTCTTCCATATCATAAATATCAATATGACCAATTAAAATTAACATAGGTGTAAAACTTCAGTACAAGTCTAAAAAGCATCAGGCTACCAACCAGCATCCGACGCAAGGTACAGAGCAGCCATGGCAATATCATATTTCTCCCCAAGTTTGTACAGAGGCATGTATTCTCTGTTCTTATTGCTTATCTCCTCCGGTCCAAGTTTATGCATGCTAGCAGTGTCACCTATGCTGCCTTGTGCAATACCATTTACCTTAATATCATAGTCTGTGCACCACTGTAGAGCCAAATTTATAGTGACTGCATCAACAGCAGACTGCACCGAGAGATGATGTGAGTGGGAATTAAAAATAACAAAATAAAAATAAACACAAACTAACCTTGAAGCTGAAGTTCCAAACCTTAGCAACAGCTACATGGATTTGATACCAAGATGCAGTGTAATGCAAAGTATCACTGATGTTCAATATCAATCCACCAGAAGTCGAACTCCTCCCAGGTCCCCCCTTCTTGATATAGTTAAGTGCTTTATGGCACATAGTAAATGTACCAACAGAATCAATATCTAGTACTGCAAAAAACATCATAAACATATAAAAAGAATCAGAATGTAATTTGAGATAGCCTTTTTCTCACCTCAAATTAAAGAGAGGAAAGTGATTTGCTATCCTCTTTTACTACACAAGCAATCCCCTTACTCAACCTCTTTTCCATACCTCCTCAAGAAAATGCCATAAGCCCAAGAGATCCTGCTGAATGAGACAAAGAGAGAGTAATGAAAAGAATTTGTTAAGGAGCATAGTGACATTGAGGTAAAAGATGCAAAAAGTAATAGGTTGACAGAAGATACAACAATGACTCACAACAAAGATAAGGAACAAATTTCCCCTAAGGATGATATGCTACAGCAACAACCCATAATTAAGGAAAGTGGAAAAATTATAACTCATCCAGCAATATCCCTGAAGAAGAAATAGTGATTAGTAAAGAAGCTATCATACCAGAATGTTCTGAGGAAAAGCAACCTATAAATTATATGGAGTAGCAACAACTAGACTCTAGCAGAAACAAAATTAAGGAGGTTAACATGACTAGTCCATCCAAGGAACATGGAGATATTAATCCTTTTAAATGTTCACTCCAACAACAGCAAGCTAAGCAGCAGCTTCAACAGCATAGCAGCCTGTAGTTGATAATAACAAGTATCAATGGGTAATAGAGATGCAGTCTGCAGTCAATAACAACATTCTAATGACATCTGAGACCATAAATTCCATTAGACAGTAGACCTTTTTTCCATCATTTTTATTTGAACATCACACCCCTTGCCATGCGGCCCTTCGCTAGACCCTACTAGCATGGAATGCTTTGTGCACCTGGTTTCCCTTTCATTTTCTCTTAGACCATAAATATTAGCGTCAAACTAATATTATCAAAATTGGCTTGGAGTACATTTGCTTTTATGATTATCAAAGAACAGTGAGTACCACAAAAAGTACTGGTTCGTGTTTGCCATAACCATATTAACATGAATTGCTTAAAAACTAATCTTTTACAACAAAACATCAATCATTTCTTCATACTTATCTCATTGCACAAATTTCACCCCATCCAAACTTCTTTACCATATAACCAACCTTCTTTCCAATTTCTTTTTCCTTTCATTGCCAACCATTCAATTTTGACACTCATGGACGTATTATTACTACAATAGCAGAAAGCCTAAAACTTTGTTACATCAGCAGTCAAAACTTCACTTAATATGAGCTATCTTAGTTTAAACTAACTAATGGTAACATAAAAATCATTAACAATCAAAATTTACCAAGTCATGGACGCATTATTACTACAGTTTTTACCAATGTTCATGCAATTAAATGAACCCAACATTAAAATGTTCTCGAAGGAGAAGAAAAACTCAAAATCCCCAAAAATTAGGTCAAAGACGTAGAACAATACACTAACCTTAAAATCCCCAAATTGAAGTGCAAATTTGAGAGAAATTGAAGTGCAAATTCGTTCTGAATATTCCTCGCACCAGTAAATCAATTTTTAAAGTGGCACCAGTAAATCCCACAAAGCTCACTACCAAATCGTAGTAATTATAGCGAAGAGAAACCAAATCCCCTAATCGAGTGATTGTCGTTGTAGCGATTGCAGCGAAAAGAAGCCGATTTCTCTAATCGGTTGATTGTTGGTGTAGAGATTATAGCAAAGAGAAGACGATTCCCTAATCGATTGATTGTTATTGTAGCAATTGTAGAGAAGAGAAGCCAATTCCCAAATTGATTGATTGTTGTAGCAATCGATTGATTCCCTAATCATATTATATTATTTTTTTAAAGGTCCAGTAAGCTGAGAGATAATAGAGAAACTAAGAGAGAAAGGGAAGTAAAAGCTAAGAGGGAAGAGATAGTAGTCTTTGGTTTTCTTTTTTGGCGGACTTATCAAATTTTTAGTGAAAATGGAGGGAATAAAATAAGCGTTGCTATAGCTTATTTTATTTATCTATGGCAACGCTTATTATCAAATGCAATGGTTATAGTATAAAATTATAGCTAATAGAATAAATATTTATGGCAACACTTGTAACCGTCGCAATAGACCTCCTATTGCAACGCTTTGTTAACCGTCGCCAATAAGTTCGTTGCCATAGGGGTAATTTCTAGTAGTACCTCTCTCTGGACACTGCATGGTTCATGTCTACGCAAGCTGGGAATGCTTACACCCTCCAGCTTGAGGGGGGTGTTGACATTGAAGAATGACCTGAGCCCAACAACATGAGAATATCATTTTTCTATTATATTTTTGTATATACACACATGTGGACTATTCTAGAATGAATGAGAGAAGATATTTTCATTTCAGTTTCTCTCTCTTGCCTCTTGAGTTTCTAGGGTTTTGTATACATTGTTTTCATGGCGATCTAATGATACGGTGTTCTAACAATAACATGACTAGAGAGGAAGAAATTTAGAGACAACCCTATTGTTCTATTACCATGTCAACAACTTTTACAACAACTTTCTCATATCTTGCCTTTACCTTCTCAGCTAAAGCCTATCAAATAAATCAAGGATGTACAAACCACCCGCATAGGAACATTTATCACAGCAACCTTCAAAACCAGTATAAGTTATTCCATGTAGAAGAGAAAGGCAAAAGATTTTTGGAAAGATAAGTCAAAGTGGACAACAGCAGAGTCAAGCTATATCTTATTGTTTATCAAACTACTGCTTGTGAGTTAAATCATGATCTACAATTTAACTCTTAGAGATTAGTAATTTCAAGTTAAATCTTCTTTGGTCCTCAAAAAGTGATTCGACTTCTCATCTACCTGCCTTGTCAAGAACCACTAAGACACATCCTGGACCGTCAAATCAGAAAGCAACAACAAAATGTGACATGAAGCGCAGTTGAAAGAGATCTCAACATAAATTTAATCTTTGGAGCACCAATTGGTCTTTGGTCCTATCATTGCGCTCTATGTTCTTCATCAATTTTATTCCCAATTCTTAAATCAGTAACATAGCTAAGCTTCTTTTTTTGTTTTATAAAAATTATCCAACTTAAAATCATCAAATATGCTGCATAGGTCTAGTCTTGACCTCGCGTATATCAATAACTAAAAGTGTAAATTTTTTTTGGACAATGGTTGACTAAATTGTAATTGTTCAAGCGTTAATGAAGATAAAATAAAGACATTACACCTCAAATATACATGTATATATGCTCCTATATAATATGTTAACAAGTCCTGAATGTAAGAGCATTTTAAAAAAATCACATTCATTTTTAGGCAATGTATGGGGCAGGGGTCTCAATCCTCATCTTGACCCCAAAATTAAAGGGAACAAATATCTCTACCCTGCACCATTCCTTGTTTACACCCCTACTTCCTCTGCAACAATTGTCATTCCTAGAAACATCCCCATTGAATAAATTTTGTTTTCCTTCAGGATCCTCATTTTGCCTTCCCATGTGAACAAACAAAAGAAGAGATTATGTATTAATCAAGCCCGCATAAAGTACTTGAAGACTAGTATGCATGATTGTCCTAAAATTCACTGCAGCTACTTAACAAAGCATTAATTTTTTGTTCTTTTGATAACTATGGTGTCCAAGCCAGCTTATGCAAACTTTGTCTAATTTCACTGGATACTTGCCACTTCCCACCAGCAACAGGTGGTGTCTAGGCCAGTTCCCACCAACAAAGCACTAAATATTTAGAAATTTTTCTATGTTCCACTGTCCATATTCTTAAGTTGACATTCAAGAGTCAGGATACACATATCAAAAAGCACACTACCAGTCACCAATCTACAGCTTCCTTAGCTGGTGTGTCCTTATTCACTCCTTTCAACTCAAATAATTTACTCTCTCCATTTATTTATTTTGTTTTGCTTCTCGAGAGTCGAGAGTCAAACTACATGAAATTTAACTAACATTTTAAGATGTAGATTGTAACTTACATTATTTTTGTATAGTTTTCGAACATTAAAAGGCTGAATTTAGAATATAAAATAAATCTAATTCAATTTAGCACCAAAGATTAGTCAAACAGACTTTCCTGAAGCAAGATGTGACAAGTAAAAGTAAACAGAGGGAGTATATAGTTCAAACTTTTTAAAAATTTATATCGAGTGAAGAGTCAAAAACACACCTAAATATCTCAGTTTTTGAGTCTCCTATCTCAATTACCACCCATATTGTCAAAAATCACCTCAACTATCAGTTTTTCACCTTTTTCTACTGAAATATCACCATCTAGGAAAAGTAAACAACAAATAGCTAAGGTATGTTTCAATAAATATTTGGTGATAGTTTAGATAAGAATCTCACACACCTTACCGTTCACAAATAAAACTAAAAAAAAAGGGTACTTTGAAGTGTATTTTTGACCCTTCAGTCAGTTTGTATCAGGGTCAAAAACACACCTAAAATATCCCTTTTTTTGAGTTTCTATAAGAAATATCACCAAATATTGTTGAAATACATCTCAACTATTAGTTGGTCACTTTTTTTTTACCTAAAATATCACCATGGTTCACGTAATAAAAGTGAACAACTTATAGTTGAGGTCTGTTTCACTACACATTTGGTGATAGTTCAGGTAAGAATCTCATCCACCTAATAGTTCACATATAAAACTCAATAAACGACTAATTTAAGCTTGTTTTTAATCCTTCACTCAATTTATATCTATACTGAGGTCAGACATTTGTAGTTTATATAAATTGAATAGATGCCTTTGTAAAATCCTCAACTACCAATCGTTCACTTTTTCAACATGAAATATCACATAGCTCATAGTTTAGATAGTAAAAAGTGAAAAGATAATATTTGAGGTGCATTTAACTAAACATTTGGATAGGTAATTATTGAGATAAACTTGTGGTTATCAATTTTTACGAATAGATTTAGTTTATTTGAATTAGTATGACTAAGATATATAATCTTATCTACAAGATTAGATTAGTTTCTTAAAGTTAGTCAAGTAGTTTCCTTAAAGTTAGTCAATTTAGCTTCCTTAAAGTTAGTCAAGTTAGTTTTTGTAAAGTTAGTTAGTAAGTTACATTCACTTGGATGAGAATAAAAGAAAACTTGAATGAATTTTATTCAACCATAGCATCTGCTTAAATACAAGTAAATGTAACTAACTCGACTAACTTTAAAAAAACTAACTTGACTAACTTTAAGTCTTAACAATTTGATCTAATCTTGTAGATAAGATTAGATATCTTATTTGAACTAATTCAAATAAACTAAATATATTCCTAACAAACTGATAACCATAAGTTTATCTTAATAAACCCACTCAAGTTACATGTGGTGCAACAACTGCCAACTTTTGGATAAACATCGAAGAAAGGCATGTTTGGGTGGTAACTTGGTGAGAGTGTCTGCAACTTGGTCCATGGAAGAAAGATATTTAACAACCACTCTTCTTGAATTCATGTTATTGCTGAGATAATGGAAGTCCATTGCAATTTGCTTCATCTTAGTATGGAAAATTGGATTCTTGCTAAGATATGAAACTCCAATGTTATCACAAAAAATAGTAGGCATTTGTGAGATATGGTAGAGTAGTTCATTCAACAGGTTTTGGACCCACATAATCTCAAAGAATGCATTAGCCGCTAATTTATATTTTGCTTCAGTGGAAGACCACATAACTGATTATTGCTTTCTAGAGGACCAAGATATAGGGTTTGATCCCAAGAATAACATATTTCTAGATGTAGAAATTCTATCACTTGGATCACCTGCCCAATCAACATCAGCATACATATACAAATTTCTTGATGAATTTCCAACCATGATGTTGCAGTTAAATTATGGTATCGAAGAACCTTTTTACCACCTTCCAATGTTCCAAACTCAGGAAATATATAAATTGAGATAATTTATTTACTGCAACGGAGATATCAGGATGCATAAATGATAAGTATTACAGCTTACCCAGAGTGCATCGATATAGAGTTGCTTTAGTAATGAGCGAACCATTAGCTGTTTTTGGTGGTGAACATGAACACATGGGCATGGAAACTCCTTTGCAATCATTCATATCCACGTCGGACAGAATATCAAGAATATACCGGGATTGTTATAAGATAATTCCATTGAAAATATACTTAACTTCCATCCCCAAGAAATAATTAAGTTCACCAAAATTCTTTAAATAGAACCAGCTACTCCAAAGAGTTAATAACATGTGCCACCAAGTGTAAGACCTCGAAAAATTTCTATCTTAATTCAGTCCTTTAAGCTTGATAAAGGGGTCCCAGACTTAGAAAATTCTAGCTAAGTATTCAGACTTAGTTTATTTTTAGACTTCGAAAGTTGGCAATCTCATTTCGTGATCTTAATGTCCTTTAAGTGTTTATGTTTTAGTTAATTCATGATCATGAAGGTCAATAGTTATTTTCGGACAAGTTTCAGATTTTCCAGACTTAGTTTGAAGCTCTTTTGAAATCCCAAAATAGTGAACCAACGCGATCTTGACGCGCCACATCACCTATCGCATTGGTTAATATTTTCTCCAGCTACCAGCGTCAAATTCTAGTGAGTCCGCGCGATCTTGGTGCGACGCGTCGACTATCGCATCGACCTGTGAGTCGGTAACCCAGTTTTAGTCATTAAAAGATTACATTCTTAGAGGTATTTGAGTCTTTTTCCCCCGACTCTCAGCCCCCAAAACACGAAATTTAATACCCTAGAAAGCAAATAAACTTATTTTTTCTCAATTTCTCTCAAGAACAAGCCTTAGAATTTTTAAATTTCAAATCAAGAACTCCAGATTTCCACTATTAATTTCCAGAAATTCTTCAACAAGGTATGTAAAGTGTTCATCCAAGGGTCCCTTCCACCCTTGGAGTTCAAGAAACTTCTTTTAAAAATATGAATTGTGATTTTCATGTTGTGGGTTTGAGTGTAACCATGTTGATGTTGTGGTATATGCTCCAAGTTGAAATCTTTATGTATTTCTTGATATTATGATAGCATGTAAGTTGAACTTTGATTCTCTTATATTGAAACCCTTGAATTATGAGGTCATAATGTATTAGCATTGTTGTTCATGCCCAAGTATGAAGCTACGCCTACCATGTATTTGATAAAATGCTAAATTGAGATTATGGTGCTTTTATGATCCTTTGGTTATCTAAATGATGAACTTACGTTATACCCACATGATCATAATGTCTTCCATGCTAAAGCTATACCTTGTATGTGTTTGATGGAATGCTCATGATATTGATTTAATGAAATTATGATTTGTTAGCATTCATTCCTATTCATGTGCAAGTTCATGACTTTCAAGTGATTGATGAAATGCCTCATAGATTGTATTAAGAGTTGTTGACTATTATCAAGTTTTCAAAAATTATCATATCTTATTATTTTTATGCTATCAAGTCTTGGGGGTATTTAATACCTGATAATTTAGTTGTGTGCCTAGATCCAATGTCAGTTACAGAACAATATCAGTCATGTCATGATCAGCAGTACTCTAGTTAAGTTACAAAACTCAGGAAAACTCAGTAAACTCAGTATCAATCCAGTCCTATTCAGTTCAATCCTCAGCAATCTCAGTCAGCTAATAGAACTTAATAGTATTCCGTCAGTCAACGGGACTCAGTAAACTCAGTTCAGTCCAGTTAATCAGTACAATCAGTAACAGATCAATCTAGCCTAGTATGAACTAGGAAATCAGTCCAGTGTCTACTTAGTTGGGAGTAGGATACAACACTGAGTGAACCCAAGGATGGGGCTCATCCGCCAGTAGAGGTTGTGATCCTTAAAAGCAATCCTTGCATTCCAGAACTACGTAGCCAGCATAGGTTGAGATATAACCCTACGAGTCTAGGTTTAATATGTCTCATTTGGGTTCTCCTACCAGTGAGGGGTTGATGGAAGAGCTCCCTCTCAGAGAGGGTTAACTCACAGCTTATCTTTAATCGTGGCACGATACTGACACCCTTCCAACTGGGTTATAGGTTGGACCCCAAACAGTTTAGAAAGGGGCATGTCGGTTAGATGATTACCTCCTAATATCTTAGTCGTCAGTAAAGAACTCAGATAGTTCTACAGATTTCAGGACTGTTAGATACAGTCACTCATCTCAGTAAGGAACTCAACTAGTTTCATTAGAAATAGGACTACCAGATACAGTCACTCAGTAAATAATATATTAGTTATCAGTTACATCAGCTAACTAGTATTAAGACTCAGTATTATCACGATCTCAGTTACAGTTCATGTATTCATACATGTTCTCTCATTCAGTCATACTCATGTTATTTAGTTGTTATTGTTCATGCATATAAACCCTTGCATTCAGCCTTACCTCACTTTGCTTAGCAGTACATTTACACGTACTGACACATACTTTTCTTTTACGCTATGGTGTTTTATACCATAGGTTCAGATGTACGGGCTCCAGAGCACCCTTAGCAGATCAGACTTTCAGCAGACAGAGTAGTGGTGAGTCCTCATAGTTCGAGGACATGTATATTTATTCAATATCTTAGTTTATTTTCAGTAGTTGGAGTTAGTTGGGGGCTTGTCCCATCAAATCCATAGTTTAGAAAGTTTTAAAGGATTTTTAGACTAGATGTTCAGACAGTATTCAGTATTTTAGATTCTGATGTTTTATCAGATTTTATCATTTCTCTTTATCAGTATTACAGTTTTGAACCTTATGGCTTTTCAGCCCATTATTCCGCATTATACAGTATTATTACTCAGTTATTGTAGCAGGTACTAATCATGGGTTGCTTGTGGTCTTTCAGGATTATGACCACCGTGCAGTGTTCGGGGTACCAGACTCGGGGCGTTACAAACTTGGTATCAGAGTCTAAGGTCCAATAGAGTCCTAGGAAGTCTGAAAGTTGCATCTAGTAGAGTCTTGTACATAGGTGTGTTGCACACCACACTTATGGACAAGAGGCTATGAGATATTTTAGGTAAAGTTTTCCTTCTTTCAGTATTCATGTCGTGCGAGTGAGCATGAGCTCCAGTTAAACTCTCATTCTAATCCGCTTCTTTCTTTCGATCACAAAACATGCCTCTCAAAAAGACTAATGAAAGAAAAACCAAAAACCAGTTAGCATCTCAGCCCGTTCAGGCAGATCCCCTAGATGAGCACGTCTCTCATGCAGAATTCAGAACTGCATTCACTACTCTGGACAATTCAGTAGTAGCCCTGAATGAACGGCCAACTACTGTTCCAGCCAACTCAATGACCAATATTGCTGCAGCCAGGATTCGGGACTTCACCCGAATGAATTCTCCTTTATTCTCAGGATCTAAGCTAGAAGAGGAACCACAGGAGTTTCTCGATCAGGTTTAAAAAGTCACAGATATCATGGAGTCACTTCTAGTGAGAGTGCTGAGTTAGCCGCCTATCAGCTACAAGATATAGCCCATATGTGATTTAAGAAGTGGGAGGTAGACAGGGGTACAGATACAGAGCCCATAGAATGGGAAGAGTTTGCTACGGCCTTCTTAGATAGATTCTTTCCCTTAGAGCTAAAAGAAGCTAAGGTGTTAGAGTTCATCAATCTCAGGCAAGGCAATATGAGTGTGAAAGAGTATTCCCTCAAGTTTACTCAGTTAGCCAGGTATGCTCCTCATATAGTGGCAGAAAATAGACCCAGAATGAGAAAGTTTGTGTCTGGGGTATCAGGTAGAGTGGTTAAGGAGCGCAGGACTACGATGTTGATTAAAGATATGGACATATCTAGGATTACGGTCCATGCTCAATAGATTGAAGAGCAGAGGCTTAAGAAGAAAGAGAGAGAAAATAAGAGAGCTAGAACTGGTAGTTTCAGCTTCGCTCAGCCTAAGTCAGAGGGTGGGAATCGTTCTCAGTTCTGCTCAAAATTTAGGGTCGGAAAAGTAGTGGTAACTTCTTAAAAACCGACCACGAGTGGTCGGTTTTTTAAAAATATATATATATATATTCATTTTTAAAATTTATTATTATTTTATTTAAATAAAAAAAATAATTTTAGGAAAAAATAAACCGACCACAAGTGGTTGGTTTTTTATAAAATTAATTTTATTAACTTAATAAAAACCGACCACATATGGTCGGTATTTAGTTAAATTAATAAAATTAATTTTATAAAAAACCGACCAAAAGTGGTCGGTTTTTTGCAAAAAATATATAGAAAAACCGACCACGTGTGGTCGGTTTTTTACAAAAAAATAAATTAGAAAAATCTTTTTTGAAAAAAAATAAAAAGTATATAAAAAAACCGACCATTTGTGGTCGATTTTTCTGGGAATTAAAAAAATTGAAAACACAAATACTGCATGCAACCACAACAAATATATAGAGCACTAGTAACCAAAATGAAAATACAACAACAAAAAAAAACCAAATGAAAATTTTCAAAAATGTACAACATATACAAAATATCCACCAAAAGTGAGTACGAAAATACTACAACAATAGTTTTAAACAAAAAAATGTTTAAATTTAAAGTACAAAACATACAAAAATCATAAAACTAACAATCATCATCATTATATTCATCCTCGTCTTCCATATCATCATTCGTGCTGAAATCATCCAGGGGGCCTAGACCTTTTGTAGCCCGAACTGCTTCACCAGGACATGGAGGAATAACTCCCTCAGTCTGAATGAAAAAACTGAACTGCTGCTGCAGGATCCTGATTTGTGATGTCATTGCCTCCTCTGTCTTCTTCTGCCTCGCACTCTGTTCAACATACCTCTGTCACTGTTCAGCAAGCTCTTCGGTGAGTTGAGAAATCATATTTTGTAGTCTTTCAATGGTTTCTGCATCAACCGAAGAGCTAGAGTATACAGGACCGGACGAACTCCTAATATTATCGCCAAAATATTCAGTGTGGCATCCGTAGAAATGAACTCTATTTGCAGGACCCAAAGCTTTTGTCCATAACTCATTTCGTACATGCTGGGGTATTGGGTCACCCTGACTTTCAGGAGGCAGACTACTACGATACTCACCAAGAAGACGCCTAAATTCGTCCTTTATATATTCAAGGTAATTTTAATACTAACAGTCAAAAAATACTAAAATTGTTATAGTTAAATAATATCAAATTTGAGAAAAAGATTCACATATTCAAAATTTATTTCTTACGTGGAAAACTTTTGCACGAGGTTCAACCCAGACATCTTCATCATTCGAGTTCAATTTCCTTCTCAGATGAGTCACCTCGAAAACCTCATCAGTTGGTAGTTCACTGCCCATTTCTTTTTCCTGCATATGGAAAAATTTTCAATGTTCAAATAATAAAATAAATTTAAATAGAAACAAAGAATTAAAACTGTAAAAGTTACATATCAATTTTTCTTTCACTGCAAAAGTACTTCTATCACCCGCAGTATGTAGGAAGCCATCCTTGGATGATGTCCGAGCTCTTTTTTTCCCTTAATAATTGGTATTCTGGGCTATTCCAGCGGTGCTGATACAGTGGCCATAAGGGTTCAGGAATCCACTTAGGTTTTACCGATTTCTTTCGAGCATAATCTAATAGATCTTTAAATCTGCCTCTACATCTTTGGAAAAAGTTCCTCTTTATAAGAAATTCATTTGCAGCATCCCACCAGTAAAATTTCTACAACCAAAATATAATATTCAATCTTGTCTTCTAACAAATTGTTAATAAGTAAGCGATAAGTTAAATCCTTACCTTAAATTCTTCAAACATTCTATCCCTGTCAAGTTCTGGAACCTTTTGTCAGCTGATCCAGTAGCCGTTGAAGTGCCGACTAATGCATATTCGCACCATTTTTCCAACTCCAGTATCCGGCTTAAACCTACAACACAAGATGAAACGGTAATTTCATCGGGAACATTAAAATAGTAATGGAAAAAATGAGTAACGTTATTATATTTAGAAATATTACCCTCTCGTAACTAGAACCATACAAATCCTTGCAGAATCATCTCTGTCTCCTGGCTGCCTAGTAAGCGTTGGTGGATGCACTGGCGTGGGCAGATCGGAAGCACCAAATAGAGTGCCTCCAAGTTGAAGATCCGACAACCCAATAGATCCAGAAGAATCACTGTGCGAAGCTGCGTGACTGCTGCAGGAGGGTATCGATGATGGTAGATGTCTGGAGAGGCCAGCAGCCATCCGATAGTACTGTGCTGGCGGTGGCACGGTCATAGAATGAGAATGGGTCGGTGTAGACCCATGTAGTGGCCTTACATGCGTAGGAGTAGGTATCGAATCCTCGGATGACCTAGAATATAAGGCTCGTGCTGGTGCATCAGCAAACCAACCCTCAGATATATGAATACCTGTCGGTCGTCTATAAGGCAGAGGTTCTCTAGTAGAACATTCACTAGAGGTCATGCTAAAGGGGTCACTACTATTTATTTGGTCAACATTTTCAATATCATCAGTCACTTGAGATCCATTAAACACATCACACACATCCTCAAGTGGTGGACAAATTTCGCACATAAGTTGATCAATATAATTCCCACAAGATGATGTACTATCATTCAACACATTAGCTTCAACACTAGGTGGACATAAATTGATCTTACAAGAAGAGTCAATTCGGTCATCAATAGGATCAACTAGTGTATCCACATTCACAACATGTACATCATCATCAAGGGGCAAATAATCAATAGATGATGTATTATCATTCAACACAATGGCTTCAACACTAAGTGGACTTAAATTGATCTTACAAGAAAAGTCAATTCGGTCATCAGTAGGATCAACTAGTGTATCCACACTCACAACAAATACATCATCAACAAGAGGCAAAGAATCAATAGACTCACAAATAGGTAAGCTACTACTCACACTTAATGGGCTACTAGTCACACAATTATCATTCACATGCACAAAAGTGTAAGAGTTAGCTATTTTACCTTGAAGTTCTTGAGTAGATTCTTCTTTGCCGTGGTGTGAAGGTTTCCCACATGCTTCGGCAGCAACTTTTCCTTGGCCTTGTGCTCCTCCGCTTTCTATGTTAGTACCTACACAAATGTCCTTATAGTTAGCACGGTTTGGTAGCAACCCCCTTACTTCACTCCACACAACCTCTCATTTTTCCACTCTTGGATTGCCACCTTTATACCCTTACTCCTCTCAATCTTTTGTCTCTCATAATCATTCAGCTTGGAGTAAGTATCACATCTCCTTGCGGTTTGGGAAGAATTGAGGTAAAGAGATAATTCCCCAATGGTCCATTACAACCTTAGGCCAATTTAGAGCATTTGGAACTCTATGTTGTGCAAACCAATCGGCACCCAAGCATACATGACCTGGTGTTAAGGGGAAGATATCACACCACACCTCCTCATAGTATTCAAATTGGGTGAAGACAATCCTCACTCTCTTGGTAACCTTATACCCATCCAAGGAATATGGAACAAGTAAAGGTTCTCGAATTAACCCTAAATAGTCAACCATTGGTGGCATGATGTAGTTCTTATGGCACCAATCATCTAGCACAAGGAGGCAACCCGGTACCCCATAAATGCTTACTTTTCCAGAGTGAACACTTCTCCTAGGATCAACATTGTAGAGTTTAGGACAATCCATGGGCATATGAGTACCCCTAGGCCTTGGAGATGTATTCTCCCTTCTTCTCATGGGACAACCTACACTATAGCTAGTATACCCATTCACACCACTTCGATCTTGATAAAATGTACTACAAGGTGAAGAATATGAATCCTCATGCTCCACGCGTGCACTCTCACCATGAATCTCATAAGTTTTGCGAAGGAAGGGATTATAACTTACACCAATTCTAGGTTCGGATTTGGAAGTGTAAGACTCCTCACATACACCAACTTCATCATAAGAACTATCACAAGGCCCTACATCATCTCCATATTCACCATAAGAACTAGGAACTTCATTTACCTTATTTTCTCCCTCAAAACCATAACTCTCAATTCTGCCCATGTCTTGATCATGGCTATATTCATAGCCCCCATAATATCCAACATCATCGTAGCCATAAAATCCCTCACTACAATCATAGTCTCCTATGTTGTAGTCACAAAAGCCCGAGGCTACCAAGATATGTTCCCTTTATATCACCTTGTACCTACAAAATGAAAAAAACAAGATTAGTAGTAAAAGCTCCTCACCAACACTCATATACACTCACCTTTGTGATCCTCACAATTAGAGCGACGAATATTAAAAGTTGCTTATACTCCGATAGTCAATAAGGTGTCAATCACTACTTAGCAACCGGAATATATTCTTGTTTGATCGACTCAAGACGCAAAATAAAATCTACTTAGGAACTTGAAACAAAGAAATTCAACGAATCAGCATGAGAAAAGCGCACAAAGAACGAAAATACAAAGAAAACGGACTCAAACAACTAATTCACAACTAAGTAGATGATTACTAGTTGTTAATTAGTTTTAGAATCAAGAAATGAAACAAAAGAAACAAAGAAAAGAAACTTAGAACCTAAATTTGAGCTTCAAGGTATTTTGGAATTTGATGATGTGCCACTTTGATGACGTGGCAGCGTTGGTCAAAATGGGTCAATGATTTGGAGTTAACTTGTTTCCAATTTAAAATTCAACAATCTTCTTCTTGATAGTGTGGTAATTGGTTTTGGTGAAGAAAACACAAAGAATGGACCCTTTTTCAAGCTCAAAAGTGTTTGAATTTGTTGTGGTCCCCCCTTGTACTTTCCCTTGTCCTCTTCTTTGAGAATATTCCTTTTTTTTATGCTTTTGGACTCTTTCTTCCTTTGGAAGACTTGGAATATGCTTGGAATATTCTTTGTACAAACAAGGACCACACTCTATTTCTTCTTCTTTTTGGATCAAACCACCACTTTTTGAATGTTATTCTTCAACAACATATGAAGAACATGAAGAACACCAAGAACATTAAAAAATGGAACCTAACCCAAATTACTCCAAATTGAATGATTTTTGAATATTCAAGCACACTTTGAACTCCCAAACACCAATATCACGTTTTCAAGCCACAAATCTCACAAAAACCCTTCCAATTTCGAGATCCACCTTTCAAGTTTCTTCAGCTTCAAGTTCAACAATGGTGGATGGCTCAAAACAACTCGAAAATAGCTCAAATTCAAGATCTAGACTCCTATAGTGTTAGAGAACACAAATCTAACACTAAAAACACAAGAAAAACACAAAATCAAAAATTCAAATTTTGACCTAGGGTCAAAAATGAGAATAGTACTTTATGGGGATTTGTTTATTTTTGACACTTCTTTTTATGTGATTTTTCAATTTCTAGATTCTAATAGTTTTAAGGAACAATAATCTAACACTAGAAACACCAAAAGACACAAAAATCTAGGACCTAAAATTTTGTCCTAGGAATAAAAACGGGATAACAACTTTTTTTTTTGCAATTTTCAGATTTGACTTTTTTTGTGAGATTTTCTTAATAAGGACACTAAAATCAAGATTTAGGGATGTTGGAACAACTCTAAATAAGGCTTTGATACCAAATGATAGAAGAATGACCTAAAGAGATGAAAACTAAAAGAAACAAGATAACAAATGCAATAAAGTAAGATAGCTTGACATACGAGATTACAAGAAAAAGGAACCAAACTGTGTATCAAATTATAAGACACCTAAGACCCGCCATAACAGCACCAAACTCTTACGGTGACCGCTAAGGGAATCAACTCCGCCTTACAACCACCGTTTCTAAGCAAAGATCAATAATGGCTTTTCCAAGCCCTACACTACACTCTCAAAGATAGAAAAAGAAGACTTTCAATGTCTTTCAAATATCCATAATCAACTAAAGAGCAAATGACCTAATAGAAGACTATTTATAGGCTAGTTTATTACATAGCAAAATAGCTAAAATACCCTTAATGAAAGGGGTGGTCATGGAGTGTCTTTCCAACAAGTGTAATTCCCAAAATACCCTTAATAAAGGGTTCTTCTTCAATGCTCCAAAACCAAGAGGTCATGCTTCAACACTTGTGGACTCGGGTTGGCATCAAAGGTAAGCCCCCACACAATCTTTCACACACAGATTTGCTTTATGTCATGCTCAAAAAGGGTCTTTCATGCATGTTCTTGTGTCCTCGAGGTGACCAAGTCTTGAGTCTTTATGCATTGGCCTCCAATGATGTCTTCAAAAGCATAGATGACCATTTGGCTTGTATCATGTGTTTAAGCTTTTTGTATTACTAATACATAGAAAATGATGTATATTACTAATACACACCTCAATACACAATAGAGTGAATAATTAATATAATCATTAATTATACATAAGCAAAAAATTATACCAAACAAGATACTAATAACACACATTAATTAATACATACATTACTTTTTTCAATACGCTCTACCAAACGACCCTTAATGACAAGGAGGATGCGAAGTCTGTAGCTACTCCTTATACAACTATAATTCACGAATATCATGTAGTTATTCATGATTCTACTACTACAAGTTTCGAGGATAAGCAAGAAAACAAGGCTAATGGAAACATCTTATATGATTTTCACCATCATAAGAAAGAAAACATGGTTAATGGAATAATTATAGAGGCACATCAAGGCACGCGTTATTGTCCTGGATGCATTTTTAGCATTGAAGGCTCTCTCATGAGGATCCACGTGTTGTATTTGTAATCATAAAATCAAAATCTAGACCAAGGATAGTGTAAATTAATGTACATTTTTATCCTAAAATTATAATCTCTTCTATTATCTACTAATATAAGTGATGTAACTAACAGCTGCCACAAATTTAGTGTAATGGGAAAAGTCATCTCGAATTATACACAAAAAGTCATTTCACACTCAAACTGATATGGTGATCTATTACACCTCTAATCTTGTTTAAAATGAAATTATTTTCACCTTAAAAGGTGACGCGGCAGAGAAGATGTATTCACCTTTCTAAGGTGCATGAAAAGAAGAGAAAAAAATCTTAAAATGACATAATTACATACGTGTCACTATTTCATTTGTCATTATATCATTAAGTACTCCTAATATTCTTCTTAATATATACAATTCGATTAATGATCTTTTAATAGAAAAAAATGTTAATAAAATTAAATTTTCTTATTATTCATTTTTTATATGTGGATTCCGTCTTCTTTAAAATTTTTGCTCATTTTATGTTGGGTTCTTCTTCAATGAAGTAGTCTTCTCAGAAAATCTCCATGGAAGCATCTTTAACTTTTTCCATTGAAGCTTTTAAAGAGGAACTTTAAGGAAGAAATTTAAAATGGTGAAGCTTCCATTGGAAAGTTGATTATTCTTTTTGATAAAGTCCATAATTGTTTGATTCAAAATCAATGAAAAATTCAGTTGGAGAAGACCAACATAAAAAATTTCTAAGGAAATGCAGGACTCTGACAAAAATCTCATGATATCTGTGTATAAAATTTATCAAAAATTCATCGAAGAAGAGGATTACTTTCTCTTCGCCTTCTTCATTCTTATCGGAGCATCATCACAACCATCACAATGTCATTTCAGTCTCAAGTAATCAACAATATACTTAATTATTTTTACACACAAGGAATACTAATAAAATGTTTGATTTTAATCTTGAGTTATCAAGATTTTTGAAGAATTTTAGTATTTGATCCATTTGCTTCACCGGCAATAATAATATTATCACCGTCTATCGAAATTTTACCGCAACTTTTATACTCAACATATGTTTTACCATTGTTTGTTTCACTCTTTGAATTTCTCTTTTTCCTTCAATTTATCAATGATGTAAAAGGAAGAAGAAGAGATTTAAAAGAGGAAGAGCCCAAAAGAAATGAGAGATGAAGTTTCAATTTTGGTTCGTATTGATGCTCTTCAAATTGAGTTTTTTCTTTGGCCATTCATATTCTACCCGAATGGATCGGATAGGATGACATATTCGGGTTGGGTCAAATTAGAACTGGGTTAAATTAGTTGGGTCGGGTTAGGCTTATTTAAGGGTCCTTTAATTAAATAGAAAAATTAACTTAAACACGCGGCATCACCACAAGGCGAGTGAAGTACACTCCACTCATTAAACTTAGACATGGGTGTCACGGGGAGGTAATATTTTTACTTTTATATATTATAGGTGTGTAATAGATCATTATGATAGTTTGAGTGTGATCTAGACTTTTCGTGTATAGTTTAAGGTGGAAACTATGACTTTTCTCTCAGTGTAATTTTACAAATAAGTTTGAGAAGACAAACATATATGTATATGCTATCACTATCTTGGAAGGTAAGTTAATTGTTTCTGATAGACACTTCGCTAGAGAAAAACATATCAAAACGTATTAAGAAAAATGAGAGTGGAGAAATCATGACAAAATTTTATGTTTCACTACTTACTAATTTTCTACCATGATTCACATGCTCTACAATTTCCTATCTAAAATCATGTTTGATAAGTTACATCTGCGTCATGTCTTGTCTATAAGTTTAAAGGTTGAAGTTTTGGATTTTGGTCATTGTGGAAATACTTCAACCTTAAGTCTTATTCTCTTCATTTCAATTTATTTATTTGATTTTTTAAATTTATTTTTAGAAAGTCCTTTTTTTGTCAATTCTTAATTTTAATATTGCACATGACATGTGTAAGACGATAAAAATTTAAAGAACTTTTTGTTTTACCATCCAAAAATTTAAGATAAAAGATAATATTTCGTGTCAAGTCGAAATTAGAAAATTAAATTAAAATAGAGGGAATAACTATTTTTTATAAATAATTTTAAATCTTAACCAAATATAAATTATTATTCTAAACTAATAAAATTAATTATTCAGACACAAATTACTGCTCTCTCATATCTAAAAATACTTTTTATTTTTAATAAACAGATTTTGCAAAGTTTTATCATTATAGCTTCGTTTTTACAGAGCCCCCCTCTCTCTCCTTCTCTTTCTGCAGCACAGTAACGCGTGCCTTCACGCGCCTCTAACAGCCAGATCAAAATGACATCGGTTTGTTCATCGTTCTCGGAATCTCCACCTAGGTTTTTGTACTTTCTCTCTCTAAGAACTCTAAAACCCTTTTCTCTCTCTTCAATCAAATCCATTTAGTAGCGATAAATTTTCCAATAGAAAGTATTATTGGAAGGAGAAAAACGGATCGAGAATGTTGGAGAAGACAAAGAAACGGAAATCCTTTGTTACTGAAGAAGATATGTCCACTCTCTTACAAAGGTACTCCCTTCTTCCCTTCATTTTTACTTGTCACGTTTGGACTTGACATCCTCGATTAATATAATAATGATTGACATGACATATAACTATTTGATGTTTGTTACTCTCCAATCAGTTACGTTTTGACTTGACATACAAACAATGCTTTATATGTTATTTTACCACATCATCCCTCTATTAATTGATATTTAGTACTCTCTCCCTTTATTTTTACTTGTCAGATTTGGGACTGACATACTCATTGAGAAAACAATGATTGACGTGGCTATTTATTCACATTATCTCTATTAGTTGATGTTTAGTACTTCGTCCGTTCATTTTTACTTGTCACGTTTGGAACTGACACACTCGTTAAGAAAACAATGATTGATGTGGCTATTTAATCACGTTATCTCTATTAATTGATGTTTAGTCCTCTCTCCGATCATTTTTACCTACACATTGGACCTGACACACTTGTTAAGAAAACAATGATTGACATGGCTATTTAATCACGTTATCTCTATTAATTGATGTTTAGTACTTCGTCCGTTCATTTTTACTAGTCACGTTTGGACCTGACACTCTCGTTAAGAAAACAGTGATTGATGTGGCTATTTAATCACGTTATCCCTATTAATTGATGTTTAGTATTTCGTTTGTTCATTTTTATATGTCGCACTTGGACTTAGCATACCCATTAAGAAAACAATGATTGACGTGACTATTTTATCGTACTACCCATGTTAATTGATGTTGAGAATTAGGTCTTGAAAAACGCTTTGGAGAGTAATTAATTAATGCTAAGGGCCTCGTTTGGTCGGGAACAAGTTTTTCCTAGGATTAGTTGTTCTGGGATTGTTATTCCACCTTCATTGTGAGATAAAGGTAACACTACAATCCCCGGATAACCTATCTTGGGATAAGTCATCCAGAGATTTTGTTCCAACCAAACAAGGAATAAGTCATTCCTTATCCCTCAAGTCAAACGAGCCCTAAGGGTAAAACATGGAAAACAATAAGGGGTCGTTTGGTTGGGAACACCTTATTCCAGAATTAATTATCTCGAGATTAGTTATCCTGGGATTAGTTATCCCACCCACAATATGGGATAAACCTAACACTACAATCTCAGGATAAGTTATCCTATGCATTTAATCCCAACAAAATATGGAATAAACTCATCCTAAAATTAATCTCGATATTAGTTATCGTTTATCCTTTCTGCCAAATGAGCACCAATTGTTTTTTTTGTGATACTTCTTTTGTTCACTTTTACTTGTCACATTTAGATTTGGTAAGCTCATTAAGAAAACAATGATTGACATGACTATTTTACCATATTACTCCGATTAATTCATGTTTCATATTAGGTCTTGAACAATGATTTGGAGAATAAGTAATTAACCCTAAGGGTAGAACATGAAAAACAATAATTGTCTTTTTCTTGATATGTTAAAAGTGAAGAGTAAAAGTGAAAATTTATTTTTCGAATAGCGGACTAGTAAAAATGAACTGAAGGATTTTTACGTAAACGGGTTTGAATTGGGTTATTGAAAAATTGGATCTTTTTTTGTTGATTATTGAAGGTATCCAGCAACAACAGTGCTGGGAATGTTGCAAGAGGTGGGACAAGTAGCTGATGAAAAAATTGATTGGGATGCATTGGTGAGGAAGAGTACTACTGGGATAACTAATGCAAGAGAGTATCAAATGCTATGGCGGCATTTGGCTTATCGTCATGTTTTGCTTGATAAATTAGAAGATTGGGCTGAACCTTTGGTAAGTCAATCGCCAAAATGTTTCATATTGCTTGGCCCTTGTTGAGCTGACACACCCTTTAAATTTAATTATAGGTATCTTTTAGTAAACCAACCTTATTAATGATCTTTAGAACTCTAAATTTGACTACTATTGTCTCCGTTTCATATTACTTGACCCCTAATATACCCCTTAAGAAAGCTTTAGTTAGAGGTATATTTTACTAAACTAACCTTATTAATGATGTTTTCGAACCTTAAATTGGACTACTATTGCTTACTTTATGTAGTTATTTAATATCAAGGGGTAGTATAAAAAAAATTAATAAAACTCTCTTGATTTGCTTAAAGGGACAAGTAGAATGAAACATTTATTTTTGATTTAGAGGCCAACTAAAATGAAATGGAGGGATTAGTTAGTCGTTCTTTTGTTTGAACTGAGAAGGTCCAAATAGAGAGTAATGAATAGAAGTGATTCACATAGCTGAACTAGGTAGTTTGAGATGAAGTAGCTTGCACTTATTGTTTTGTATAATAATCTTTTTGAATGAAAGTGATATTTTGAGATAGAATGGCAAAAAAATATATACTATATTGATGATCAGAAAGTTAAATAAAAGTAAAAAGCACAGCTTGTGGATGATCCAAAAGTTAAGCAAAAATACAAAGCTCTAAGCTTTACTAAGTAATGTTTCTTTCCTCTCCAAAGCATCCACATAAATGCTAGGTATGTGAATTGCTTATTGTTATGCATAATCTAAGTTAATTTTGATAAATTTTGGGAATGTTATGGTTGTTACTATGGATTAGATGTTTATCATATGTTGCTAGGTTTTCAGTCTATAAATGTGGAATTGCGTTTTAGCTTGTACCGTGCTGAACTTTGGAACTGGTGAGGATGTCTGGATAGAGCATTTCCAGCTTGCTATCTGTCCCTCTGTTACTTTATTAGTTGTGTGGCTTCTTAGTTTTATATTTTGTTAGAAAAGCATGTATATTTGTCTCTGTGTAAATGAAGTTTAAAGGATGTATTCATTTTCAAGCTTCACCCTTTCTCTTGGGGTTTAATTGTGTGAGCATTGTTCGTATATTACTAGGCTTGGTGTTATACATATGTGAATTACTTTGTTTACATTGTACCCATGAGGATCTCTTTTTTGGTGGTGTTGTGTACCCAACAAGTGGCATCGAGAAAACAGTTTTTCGGTCCCTAATTAGTGTTTTTTCTTTTCTTTTTCGTCATCTTCGTTTGAATCATTAAGTGGCAGTAATTTTAGAGGCATGTATTGATTGCTGATGTATGGTGGTCAAGTTCTGTTATTTGCTGTGAGATGAAAGATCCATGATTTTAAGTTTCATGATTTTATTTGTTGATCTTTTACTTTTTGATGACAGGATGATGACAGTGATTTGGAATATGAGTTGGAAGCTTTTCCTGCTGTAAGCAGTGAAGCTTCAGCAGAAGCTGCAGCATGTGTGAAGGTAAGTCAAACAACTTCCCCAGAGTGGTAATTTCCTTACCCAAACACCGTAGTCGGTGCATAAATGTTTGGCTGAACTGCTTGCTTCTTTCTTTTGCACTCAGTTTATGTTTCATTTAACCAATTGTGTCGTTTGGGGGAATCTTGGGTTTGGACAGGTACTAATTGCTTCTGGGGTTCCAAATGATGCCAATATGTTAAATGGTTCAACTGTTGAGGCTCCGTTGACTATAAATATACCAAATGGCCAAACATCTAGAACTGGTATGGATAATTCATTCCAAGGTACCTCTATGCATGGGACAAATATTACAGTCCCAGTTGCAGTGCAAAAACAGCCACTGTCAACTATGGCTGCTGAGGGATTGGATACCCATGGGCCAGCTTGTACCAACGTGCATCCTCGACGAAAGCGTAAACCATGGTCAACAGCAGAAGACATGGAACTCATTGCTGCGGTCCAAAAATGCGGCGAAGGAAACTGGGCAAACATATTGAAAGGGGATTTTAAGGGAGACAGAACAGCTTCCCAGCTCTCTCAGGTTTTCCTTTGTATATGATTAATATATCTCTGTCTTTATCAAAATATGATTAATATATCTATACTGATTAAAAAAATGTTTATTTATATCTATACATATTCTCCAGTTTTTTGAACAGGAAAAGTATTCTCCAGTTTTAGTTATCCTCGAGTTAGTAAATGCTTTTAACCTTGTCCTTAATAAGGGTTAGCAGAAACATGGTGCTATTTAGAATTGTATTTTGGAACTGTCTGTCAACTTTGATGAGTAGAAAAAGTGTTGTTAGAGAAAGTACTCTATCTTTAATTGCTTAATAGTCTTTTACTTGGAGGTAGAAGACTTATAGCGTGTTTGGCCAAGCTTTTGGGAGAAAATAAATGCTTCTAAGCAGTTGCAAAAGCTGTTTTTCAGAAGCTAAAAGAAGTAGCTTTTCTCAAAGTACTTTTTTGAAAAGCACTTTTAAAAAACTAGGCCAAATACTAACTGCTGCTTAAAAGTGTTTTTTAAATTTATTGGCCAAAAACGAAGTGCTTCTCACCTTAAATACCTTTTTGAAAAGCACTTTTAACAAAGGTATTTTTCAAAATAAGCTGATTTTAGAATCTTGGCCAAATAGGCTATTAATTTTTTTGGGTTTTGTGGTTTGCAGCTCGCTAAATTAATCTCATCCAAAATCATACCCTTTTGCTCCAAGAAGTAACAAAACAACAAAATAAATCATCGTCCAACTCAGTTAATTGATTAGTTATAGATTGCAGTTTGTAAAAAAGACAGCCTATATCCAGGATATCTAACTAGAGTTTGCTTCATTATGAATCTATTGATTGAGATGCAGAAGGGAGACCCCTTATCTGTTTGAGAAAATAGAATACTGATTCTGCCTTCTAGTGCCTCACAAATGATCGGAGAATTTTGAAGGAATAAAAAGAAATAAAACTAAATGAAAATTGAGTGGATTCCCCCCCTTGTCAAATAATAAGATGGTCCTAAGGAACATAGAAACGTATCCTTTGTGTGCGTCTCCTCAATCTTGAACAGTTGGTGTGTTTACCTCATCTTGGATTAGGTAACTATCGACTGATGTCTGGAAAATTTTCAAAATTTGATTGTTTGGGAATATATTGTTTTCCATTAAGATTGACTTCGTTATTCAAGTATTAGGTTTTGATTATTTTAAAAATGGCAAGGTATGGTTGGACCAATAACAAGTTTTTATTAACAAGTCACATTTGGATAGGAGTATCTGGATGGATCTTCAAGTCCTCCATAGAGACTTTTTGTGTGATTACATGGTTAATCTCTTCAAATTTATTTCTTCCTTCTCAAAAAAAAAAAAAGGCAGGGTATGCTGCGATGTCCTTTTGGCAGATGTACAATGCATTTGGTAGGGAGTTCAAGGGTTGCATGCCTAAGGTGCTTTCTTTCTAATGATACTTTTCTTTTTAGTCCGTCCCCAAAACTCTATTAAGTAATTGAAACATATTAACTTTAAAGTTCCCCTTAATGAAATGATTTATAGCCACACAAATGTTGTTTCATTTAAACCATAATTTCAAAAGTCTGTCTTTCTTTCTTAAACTTTGTGCCGAGTCAAATGGTGTCACTAAAATTGGGTGGGAGCTTATTTTAAGGAAGAGGGATGGTGTACTTGACCAAAGAACGATTCAATCATTTAGGGTCACTATTTCTCGATAGTCCCAGGTTGTGATGGTATAGTTATCCTCTCATCTATGTGGTGTGAGATTACGGGCAAATTTCAAGAAATTTGTGTCAGGTTAATGGTATAAATGGAAAAGTTTTTACTTCTGATGTAGGACTGTTACATACTTAAGAGGATAACTTTTCCTCATTTTAACTCCTCATTATCTAGTGAAACTTTTTCTTTTTTCTTTTTAGAATGGTAACAACGTTCTATTCATCAGCACCCAAAACAGGCTGGTATCAAATATTTTTATTTACAAGTACAAACCCCTGTAATTCTAACAAAAATTCTGCATCATCTAGAAGTTGTATTTTACACCAAAAATAAAGAAGCGAAATGCATTTGCTCTTGATTTTGGGTTGGGCTGCTCTTGCCTTCGAAACATCTTGCATTCTTCTCCTTCCAAATTGTCCACAAGCTGGAACAATCTTCCGTCATGTCTTGTGACATGTTATCTGAAACAGCCTTTCTACCTCATCTCTGATGTAGTGGTATGGACTGAGTACACTCTACCCTCCTTAGACTCTCCTTTGTGGGATTACACTGGGTATGTTGTTGTTGTTCTTCCCCTTTCTTGACTATATCACTGTTTCTCGATAGACAGCTATATCCACTTATCTGTGTAGTATGAGGTTATGGGCCTATTTTCAAGAAATTTTTGTGTCAGTTTTTAATGGTATATATGGGAAACTTGTACTTATTCTGATGTAGGACTGTACATTCCTTAGAGATAATTTTCCATCCTTTTGAATCTAATGAAACTTCTTTACTGAGTCCCTGCTACTAATTTTAACCAAAATCATTGTCTGAAATCTTATCTCCCATTAATAGTATCACTTTTTTTATGTCTTTTTTTGGGGAGAATGGTAACAGTTAAAATGTGGTCAATACTTGCTTTATGATTTTTCATCAGCTTCTGCATTTTCTTTCTATTGAAAGGAGAAAATTGCCTATACACAAGTCCATTTTATGAAACTATTGAACATGTACAATGAAATTATTTTGTTGAGTACGCCATACAAGTAAATTCATGGTGTTCCGTTGGACAGAGAGCCTTTCTCTATGAGTACAATACAATGATTTGGTTTAACTTGTTATAAACAATGTGGTAGGGCAACTATTAGAATGGTTATGCCCTCTGCATTTATTATCAGAGGTAAGCTCTTATGGTGCCATTTGGACATATTATTTGCAAATGTTGAAACAATACTTGCAAATCAATGTTTGTTTGTGAATTGGTCATTATTCCAACTTGAACTTCAAATAGAGACCTTGAAGTTGAAATAATCATCTAACCAAATTATTTCCAAATTCTACCCATTGGGGGGTTCTTTCTTTCTTCCTTTCTTTCTTTTGTTTTTTAAGGGAAGATTTCTCCTTGTATGTTTTGCAATTTATAATTCAACCCAACATTATTACCTATACCTTTCTCTTGTTTGCTTTTTTCCTCTTTCTAGAGGAGTTGGGCTAGAGTGAAAGGGTTGTAATATTCATAAGGAATATATTTCAAGGCCTGATAAAAATGCCGATGTTTAAACAGTCAAAGTTGGTTTTCGGTAACAAAGTGTGATAAAGTCTGGGAACTTTTGATAGTTGCTAGAAAATATAGGGTATCAGTCCCATGACCGCCGCCTTACAATTGTTAGGTCAATTTCAGTAATAGTTCTGAGGCTGCATATGCCATGGGATAATATAGGGTTGCCGCCTATGTTAAAAAAAATGTATGGAGGATAGACACCTTCCTTGTGCAAGGACAACTAAAGTACAGTGTGAAACTATCTGTATATGAATATTGCCAGAAATTAGAATAAAATATTTCGCTTTTTTATTCTATTAGATGGTAGAATTGAATGGGATTTTGTTTTGAACATCTTTGTTTCACGTAGGTGAGTCTTTTTTAGTAGATGAAGCATCAGGTGTTTCTAGCTCGTAATCATTCAATCAAGCAGATACCCAAAATTTTACCTAAAAAAAGATTGTCCCTCAATTCAATTCCTTTTTCTTTAGAAAAGGTCGATAATTCTCTTTCCCTACTCTGCGGTCTGCTTAATCATTTTATCTGCCAACAGGACACTTCCAAGTATACAATTAAGGTTAATCCTTTTATGAAATTTTGGTGTATTCCTTATACGACAGTTAGTTTCCCGTATAAAACTCAGCATTACAATACATTCTCGTATAACTAATACACTGTTTGGTAGTAACCTCCGCATAAGTTATGCCAATATTTAATTCCAAATGCTAAATGTTGTATTGCCGATGCTTATATAACTTCTATGGGAACATGATTGAATGTGGGATAAGAATACATATATTAGCGATACACTGATAAGAGTAGTAGATAGTTTCCCGTTTATCGATCAACACACGTTTGTCAGTCACTGCATAACAACCAATACTTTATTATTCATGTAAACAAACCTTGTTTTATACAATCCTTGTATTATATTCTTGCATGACTAAACTCTAAATCAAAAGACCCCGTAGTACACGAAAAGTAAATAACTTGCTCTATGATTCTCTTCAAGTAACACCAGGAATATAAACAAACAAGATTTTCATAGATGCACCAAAGAATTTCTAAAACTAAAGACACACAAGTCAGTTTTTGTTGATGGCGCTGAATCTTCGATGGATACAGTGATCAGTGTGGGGTACAGCCAGGGTTCAAATCAATGTCAGCTACAGTTTTTAAGGATGTGATAGTAGTTGGGCATTTCAATGAGGAATTGGAGATCCAGAGCATGGGATTTTACCCCTTCGAATTTCTGTGTGGATAATTTGAAGAGAAAAGAAAAGAGTTTTTCTATTTGAAGGATTGAAAATGATTCGTAGATATGGGGGCTTGTCTTCGATTTTTCTCATCACTAGAACAATTTATTATTATCTTATTCAAAAGAAAATACACATAATTTTAAGTAGATAGTTATTGCGCATATTTAAACATATGATGCTTCGACCAATATCAGTGAGTTTTCAGGTCACCAAATGAAGTATTGTTAAAAATGCGCTTGAGATACACTTAAGCTCTAAAATTTGGTGCAGAATGAGTCCGGGCTTCACCTCATTTAGGTCACACTTGCACCAAAGCTCAAAGAAATGACGTTATAAATTATGTCATTGGTTATAAAATTACCCATTAAAAGAAAATGATGTTATTGGTTATTAAAAAAAAATAAAAGGAAAATGACGTTATTAGGAATAGGAAACGAGGAATTTAGTATAAGAAAGCTTGTCATCAAATCTAAGAGGCTAAAACTGCCATGACTTATTTTGCATATTTCACTTAATTGTAATTTTTCAATTCCTTCATGTATAATAATTGTTTTTGGTGTGTTAGTTATTTTTTCTTGCATTCTCCTTCTCAAAAGTTATTTTTTCTTGCATTCTATGTGTAAGCTTCTCTTCATCTGCGGAGTTATTATTAAAATGTGTGCTTTAATTGTGTTCTACGCTTAAAAGCCTCAATGGAACTTGGAGCATTTGGCAGTTTTCACCATTGACAGAACTGGTGAGATCTTTAGGCTGCTAGATCCACCATTTCAAAGTGTTAACAAGATTCGGTACGCAATCATTTATTAACAATTTTGGTGACATTGATGTAAATGGCTAATGGACGAAACTAGATCTGTATCCATATCTAAGTATTGTATGTCTTCATTGAAAAAAAAAGTATTGTTTCTTTGTATCTTTCAACCCAGCGATTTATTTGTCCTGAAGAGAATACTCCCAGTGATATTCATGTCAAATCGATATTTGGAAAGAGATAATGGATGTCCGTTGTTTTTTAGTATGGTTAGAATGTCTGGGTTTTTCCCAGGTTTCCTGGGTTCAAATCCCGGCAACGGAATGAGATGCAAAAGTGTGTATTGGTGTTATCTAGCTCGGACTAGATGTGAAAAATAAATAAGAGAAGTTGTAAATATTGTCTGTTATCAACTATCATTTTTCATTTTAAATTTACTATGAGATTGTGAATGTTTCTTTGTACAGAGGTGGGCCATTATTAGAAAGCGACAGGGGGCCATGGCCGGGAATGGCTCACAACTTTCAGAGGCTCAGCTGGCAGCACGTCGCGCAATGTCCATTGCACTTAATATGCCTATGGGAGATAACTTGAAAGCAGTTGGTCCAATTGGCGCTGGGGGTAATTCACTCAACCCTGTATGATGTAAACATATTTGTTTCCAGTACTGTGGAAAGGAGGAGGGTAGTCATTGTTGTGATGCTGTCTAGGACTCTGCATTGGGTGTATCACGTGGCTGATAGGATCCTCTGATAACCTAAATGTATGTTGTCCTTCATGGCATCTGCAGTTTCTCTGCAAAGGCGGTAATTGATGATTCAACTGTTCAATAGTTGATAAGATTCCACTATTATCCTATATTCCAATTAATAATGTCTGCACACAAAATACCTATAAAAAATATCTCATGTTAATATCGGAGAAGTAGAATTTCCAGCAGATTAGGAGCAATATCTCTTTCAGCATGATGCTAGGTTATTTGAATGGGTGTTGAGAACATGATCTCTTTCCTTGCTATTCTCGAGTATCAGAGGTTAACCATCCTTTCTTGCTGCAGTTCTAACTCAGATTATTGTGTTGTTTCAGTGGGGCCAAATTCAGGTGGTGGACCTAGCACCTCTTCTCATCCTGTTACTGCCGACTTTGCATCTGGTGGTGCACAGTCCCAACATCAACAAGACCTGTCATCTTCAAAACCTCGGGTAGTACCCCAAAAGCCGACACCAAAGCCTACTACAAGCTCAGATTCAATGGTCAAAGTTGCTGCTGCAGCTGCAGGGGCCTGCATTGCTACCTCTACGAATTCTGCCCCACTGCTGAAGGTAGCACAACCTAAAGCTGCCCTCCAAATACCTGGAGGTGATCCTACAGTCAAATCATGTGCTCTAGGCACTACAAATGGCTTGCCCAGTAATGTGCACTTTATTCGTACTGGACTGGTGTCCCATTCCGCTGGACCACCAGCTTCACGACCTGGAACTCAGAAGGCGTTGGGCCACTCTTTGAAACCTGCATCACCCACAGTTCAACCTAAACTAGCTTGTAACTCATCCAGACCAAATGCTTTAGCTGAACCCAATGCCCCAACATGTGCTCCAGCTGCTGAGCTTAAAGTAAAGCAAGTTCTCCAAAAAGTTCAACAAGATCAAACTCCTCCATCAGCCAACCCGGTGATGAAGAAAGCCGATGAACTAAAAGAGTACACAATAGAGGATCGAGAACCTGTTACTGCTAATGCTTCAGGTGTTCAGGTTCAAGAAAAGTTAATTAGTTTGCCAAGTCGGGAGATAGCCAGCAATGATATAAGTGATTCCAATAAAGCACCAGCTAGAACTGAGAATGGCAGTGCTAATGGAGGTGATCCCAGTAAGGAACCGGCTAAAACTGAGAATGGAAAAAGTAAAATGGAGTGACTACGGTTGGACCAACTTTGTATGTAAAGTTCAGAGTTCACGTTTGATAATTTTTATACCCTTGGGTAATCCTGCTTTCTTTTGCCTTTTAATGTAAATGTGTAGGTTTCTCACGGTGCATTGTCTGTAATTAGGTGACAAATTACAATTTTTTGATATTCCTTTGTCAATCTTTACGTGTTATTATTTTGTAACTCGATATCTATCTGCAAGTGGTGCAATCTGTGTTGAAGAGTACTACTACACTGACTAATTTTTTCTTCTCTATTGCCTGGGACTACCTGCGAATGGGCAAATTTTGTCATATTTAGTCCAAAGTAGTTAAACTGTGCGTGTTAGTTTTCTGGTGTTTTTATCTTTTTACATGTTGCCAATTCACTTCTCTATTTTCGAAACCCCCCCCCCCCCACACACACACTGCGGGCCTTCTTTTTTTTTGAATTTAGAAAGGTAAAATGAAAAGTTGGCAAATGGGATGAGCTTCTTTCATTGAGATCTCTGTTTAGAGTTTTCGTGTTTGAGCTTTTCTTTCATTGAGATCTATGTTCAGAGTTCTCGGGTTAGAGCTTGGGAGTAGAGTCACCTTTGGGAGGGAGGAATGCCTTACCCGTAAAGTGGGATTTTTTGCCGCGAATTCAAATTAATCGAGCTCCAAAAGGAGTATAGGACAACGAATGGAAACCAAAAAGAAAAACAAGCATAATGGATAAAGAACAGTTTTTCCAGCCATTTTTGGATCATTTTCTTACTTTCTTCTCTTCTTTTGTAATATGTGTAACTATAACTACCATTTTTGTGTCACTGGTGCTCCTTTGTTTTTTGTTTTTTTTTTTGAAAAACCCCCTTTATTGTTTTTTCTCTCTCGCTCTCCCTCTCTTTTAAAAAAATAAAATAAATTTTTGTTCTGTTTATAGCAGCAAAAGGACAGTTCTTTTTCGTGGCATGGCTATCATTTTCTCAAGGTAATGAGAAGGGTTCAGTGATGTCTTGTTGAAAATTGAAGAATAAAGAGAATGAATAAAATCTATAGAAAACTCATGTTTATACTGCGTTTTATGTAACCTCAATTACTAAAATTTGAATTTGGAAAGATATATCTTTTTCAAATTTCACTGAGCTTTTGACATATCACATATACGCGCGGTGCTAATCTAAGAAAGGAGGATATTTGAAAAAAGCAAATAAGAATCCCACCATTTCATTCTTTGATAACAAGAAATGCAGAATATCTCTATTTTTCTTGGATTGTTTACAAATTACACCTTTGTCACAAAATGACAAAGGGATCTCTTCATTAGCGTAAAAAACGGCAGTCTGTTCCATTAAGCTCCACTATGCCTGGAATTCAGGGAAGGCTGGACGGTCTCTTCATTAGTGTATCTGCACATAAAGGTGGTGGATTTGTGGTCAACAGAAGCTTCTGTGAACCAAATTCCCACGTCATAGTCCTGAAGTTTTTGTCAAGCATTTTGCAAAACTTTTTCATAGAACAAACATGTGCCTGCCACACTTCATATGATGTGTTTGCGTCACTGAACCAAAGGCCTAGGAGCAACTGCTGCCGCAACAACAACGTACCTAGAGTAGTTCCTCAGAGTGGGGTCTAGAGAGGGTAGAGTGTACACAAACCTTACCCCTACCTTAGAGATAGGGAGACTGTTTCTAACAGACCCCCGGCTCAAGGAAAAACAGTGAGTCTAGGAAAAGAAGTAAACGTATAACATGGCATGCCGAACCATAACCTGGAGGCAACCGCATTGCCTTAAATATCCAAGTACAAATTTTCATTTGCAAAAGGGGTAACACAAGTTTAGTAACATTA
This sequence comes from Capsicum annuum, assembly GCF_002878395.1. NCBI lineage: Eukaryota > Viridiplantae > Streptophyta > Magnoliopsida > Solanales > Solanaceae > Capsicum > Capsicum annuum. The sequence goes on along the minus strand of NC_061122.1, from coordinate 207,220,953 downwards.
AATAGTAGAGGCATTTGTTCTTTCTAATAACAATTGAACTTCCCAAATATTTTCAGTGCAAGTGGATGAAACCGCATATTCACAATGCCATTATACTTACCAATAACATCATAAGTATCCAATTTATTCCCAGAAAGACATATTTACAACTGATGAACCTATTTACAGATATTTACATCAAAGAATATTACAAGCACAATCACAACCCAGAAAGACATATTTACAACTGATGAACCTATTTACAGATATTTACATCAAAGAATATTACAAGCACAATCACAACCATGCTTCTTAAGCATCCTTCTTCTCTTCTCCTTCCTCCAGACAGTTTGACTGTCAAATTTACACCAAATTTCAAAATCCAAAGTAGAGGTTACTTCCAATAATTCTGAAAAAATGAAGACACAAGGTACCGAGGAGTTCCGAAACAATTTTTTATTTTTATACAGTTAACTTTTAATTTACTCCTAAGTCCATATTTAGGCTTGTAATAGGTAACAAAAAACAGCTTAGTATTTGATCCACCGCAATAAAGAATCTGGAGAGGCAACGGAAAAGAGATCAAATCAGCTGGAGCTACAGCAGCATGTCAGCTATACCGCAAAGATGAGAGCCACTGTTCCATATACTTCTTATTCTCTGCATGTAAAATCCAAAATCAATAAGCACAAAGTACAAAACACAAGACTAAGAACTAAAACGATGTATACATTTCTTTTTGTTTATCCCTGGTCTAAATCGATGGCTTGTTCAAAAAGAAAAATAAACTTGTCCAATATTGAAAGGAAACAAAAGGGTTGTGTTAAGTCCCACATCGGTGAGTAGGAGGCAAATTTTGTATCCTCATATGGTCTTGGGCAATTCTCATCCCTTGAACTAGCTTTAGGAGTTGAGTTAAGCCCCACGGTTCATTTCTTTAACACGTGATAATAGTAGTACTTGCCAGAAAAAAAGGTAACATTTCAGAGGAAACAGGATTTCAGATTAGCAGATATGTTATGGCCAAGAATGATGTTGCATTAAATAAAAAAGTCTCCTGATGACAAGAAGGTTAAAATATGAGTATATTGACCAGTAAACAGAACCCACGCTGTCCTATATCAGGCTTGTTAACAATCACATATATACTACTCCAAACAAGAAATCAGAATTAAGAGCACCTACTAACAGATCTGGTGCTAAATACTTCTAAACTGATCAAGTTGTGTATGACAAAGGACAAGATCCAACTTTTAATTTCATAAAGGCAATAAAAAGGGACCAAATCTGAGTAGTGTAGTATACAGGATACAGTTCTATATATGTCACACCAATACACAAAAGGTTATTCCATAACAAGATCTCTAGACAGCAACAACAACAAACCTAGTGTAGTCCCAAAAGCAAGGTCTGGGAGGGTAGAGAGTATGCAGACCTTACCCCTATCTCGAGGTGGTAGAAAGGTTGTTTTGGAAGACCCTTGGCTCGAGACAAGATCTCTAGGCAACAACCACATATCATATAGGAGATGTTTTTTATATATGTCAATGAAAAATTCAATTCTGGATGTAGACTAAGTGCGGAACTCATGACTTAAGATTACTAGTTAATTCATCATCTTCCCCGGGAAAAATCACCACCAACCATCGCCCTTCCCCATGAAAAAGACAAGGGGAGAACAGAATCTTGAACACCTAATTCTCTAGATTACAGGACCTATAGGAAATGAAACAAGACCATTTAATTAACAAGGACAATGAAACAACCTCATTCAGTCACCATACTGAATGAAAGGAGCATTCGGCAACATAACATCCTGAGCTTGCATGAGATCTGCATGTATAGCTTCAGCACATTAACAAAGAGGAACGGAAAGAAATGCAGGAAGGCTCAATTCATCAAATTCAGAATATGAAACAAGACTTGCTGTTCAAGTTCTTGTGTGATAGATTTTAGTTATAGTGCGCAGATGTTGAAAGAACTTTCGGAAGGTAATAGTCCATGTACAAATCAGGTATTTTCCACAGGCATCAAGTTTGTCTCAGCATCAATTTACATCTTTCTCATTGAATTACTACTTAATAGCCATTTGCAGCCAGTAGCATATAATTAACTGAGGCCTTTCTATAAGGAGTTTGATATAAAAAGGGCAGTTGGAAGCTAAGTTGCTCGGACTCTTCAAAAATGTCTACGGGTGCGTGTCGGATCCTCCAAAAATAGTGTATTTCTGAAGGATCCGACACGGGTGCGGCAACATTTTTGGAGAGTCCGAGCAACTTAGGTTGGAAGCATCCTGCATTTACATGGGGTCCAGGGAAGGGTTGCACCCCAAGTGAGCGTAATATAGCCAACCCGGCTCGAACCCATGACCAATTGGTCACAAAGACAACTCTACTCTTGTTCCAAGACTAACCTTCTATAAGGAGTTTGATATATTTCAAATAAATTTCATTTCATCTTCATATAAAAGGAGAATAGTTCAAGAAATTGACTCTTACCGGAAGCATGTATATCCCTGAAGTTTCCAATGGTGTGCATAAACTTGTCTTGTGCATTATCTTCCACATTTGCGCGCCCACGTCCATAGCAAGGAACTAGTACAGCAAAACTATCATCCCTATCATCATCACTCTGGAACCCAGGGCCATGAGGCTCCAACCATCCAACAGACCAGTCCGAATCATCAGACTCAGACCCTGAAACACATCCACCATCAGATGGCACAAGAACAATATCATACTCCCTATCAATCTTGCGCTCTTTTCGCTTAACCTTTCTAGATGAGGAGGCCATATTCCTTCTCCTATCAAGGGTTAACTTCAAAATATCCAATTCTAACAATCCTGAATCAGGCGATGAATTTACAGAAGTCCCTTTCGAGATTTTAGGTTCTTGATGCTTCCCACTCCAAAGCCACCATGACAAAGGGGTAAAGGCCAAAGCCATATCTCAGTAAATCAAGTAATTTACTAACAAAACTTTTAGCAGATACAATGAATCTTGGATTTTGGAGCCTGATGACAATTGAATGTACTATACAGGTTGTTTATTCCTGCACCAAAGAAATTCCGATGGTAAGAAGAATGACTACAATCAAAATGATACAAACACTATTAAGACAGCATGTTATACTTAGCCCAGCAACAACAACAACAACAACATAGCCTGTGTAGTCCCACAAGTGGGATCTGGGGAAGGTAGAGTTTACACAGACCTTACCCCTACTTTGGGAGGTAGAGAGGTCGTTTCCGATAGACAATCAATTCAAGAAAAAGCATATCAAAGCAGATCGAAAAAAGAAATAATCGAAAGTCGAGAAATCACAAATCATTCTGGAAAAAAGAGCAGTAACTACAACAGACAGTAGTAGATAGTAACAGAAACTGAAAGACAAAAAGCTACAGGAAAAATACAACGACTATTCATATGGAAGGATAAGCGGAACAACGCTCTACCACCTATTAACCTTAGTTCAACAATATTCCTTTTTCTTTTTTAAGCTCTTCAATTTTCAATACAGCAAGAACCTAGTGTATACAGGCACCTTTAATCTTAAAGTATTTACAAATCCAATGAAAATAAATAAAGTGGGATCTTCTTATATTCATTATGATCCATTATGTTGCCATCTTTCTAAATTTTTACCTAAAAATTATTTTTTAAAAAATCAAGTTCTTCCCTTTTTTCCTCCTTTCCTTTTCTAGGTTCCCATAGCAATAAACCAGTCAACCTTATAGCAAAGATTTTTAAAAAAATTGACAGCCAATAATACACACCCCTAGAAATAGCCAATAGGTCATGACAGAAATTAGAACCAACTAGGTTATCAAAAAAAATAAATTAGAACCAACTATTTTGACCCTAAATTAGCTCAAATATTTTTTTTTGTAGAAATTTAACACAATTTAGCTCAAATAAGAATTAGAATTAATCAAATTCAACCAGTCAAACAAAAACAAGAAGATACAAAGCATGTACAAGTACCAAAAAAAAAGGACCACCAGAAAATCAAGAATCCCAGCACTAATTCTCAAGAAAGAAGAAGAAAACAAAACATGGCTTTACAATTAGCTCTACAACAGCTCTTCATAAATAAATAAAAATAGTGCTAGCTTTTTTCCAAAAAAAAAAAAAAAAAAAAAAAAAAACCAAGAAAAAAAAAAATATTAAAAAAAAAAAAAAAAAAAAAAAAAAATTTTTCAAAAAAAAAAAAAAAAAAAAGAAGCATCCCAGGAAAAAATATCTTATTCAGAAACACAGTACTAGAAAAAAAAAAATAACCATAGCTTTCAATTAGCTAAAAAATACTCCATAGCTTTGCAATTAGCTTAAAAAAAAACTTCATAAATAAACAAAAAAGTAACATATTTAAAAATACGAATCCATCTCAAAAAACAATTTTTTTCAGAAACCCATTACTAGATAAAAACACATAACTTTGCAATTAGCTAAAAAAACATCATAAATAAACCAAAAGATACTATCTTAGAAAAAACTGCATCCATCCAAAAATAAATAAATAAATTTCAGAAACGCAGTACTAGAAAAAAAAATACTCCATAGCTTTGCAATTAGCTAAAATCCTTCTAAATAAATACAAATACTATCTCTAAAAAAAAAATGAATCCATCTCAAAAAAAAAAAGCAAACTTTTTCAGAAACTCAATACTAGCAGAAAAAAGAAACAGCTTTGCAATTAGCTTAAAAACATCATAAATAAACAAAAAAAAATCTTTACAATTAATCTAACAAAAAAGACAGCAACTTTTTAAGAATTCCAATATAGGTATCTCAAAAACAACCTTAAATTTTCTTCAACTACAAACTTCCTTAATTGATCCAAAAAATATTCAGCTGCAGAAAACAAGAAAACCCAGAATTCTTAATAAATATGAAAAATACTTAGACCAATATATTTACCTTAACGAACTCAAATTATAATTGATCAGAGCTGAATTTTACTTCTAATTCAAAAAGGGGTCCTTTATTTTCAAATTTAAGGATATTATAAGAGAGAAAAATAAAAATAAATATATATTTTTTAACGAAGTTTTGTGATAGTTTCCTTCAAGAATTGAACTACTATATCTGAAGTATAGTCCATTTAAAACGCACAGCTTATTTTCTGAATTTGGAAAGAGAAATTATCCTCTGCTTTGAGGTTCACCTTAAGATAGGACAATTTGATTTTCAATTGGCCAGCAATGAGGCTAGAATTGACTTTTTACAGGACGCTCCGTATGCAGATTAAATTATTTCGAATTATACTTTTAAAATTACTAAGATGGATGAGATATGATGGAATATCCAAATACAGTATAAATTTAATTCTAAATTTAACTCTAATATATCTTATCTTATCCCACGTATCAAATATCGCCATTTAGTTATGGTTGCATCATTAAACCTGGTAGGTAGGCCTCTCCTCTGATTCCACGCATAATGAGAGTTTTAGTACACTAAAATATTCTTTCATATACCAAATAACGTCATTTGATTTTAGGACTAAATGAGATTATAATTTCAAATTTGATGGATAATGTGGATATTTCATGATTAAATCGGTCATAAAATTTATATTGTGTATTTAATTGATGATATAAATTATTCCAATCTCAAACTTAATCCTGAAATATCTCACCATACCCCGCACACCAAAGGATTCCTTAAGATTTAGGCCTCTTTTGACCATGAAAATTATAATTTCTTGAAGTTGGAGTTAGAGTTGTGTTTAACCATAAATATAAATTAAAATTATTTTTGAAATGTTGTAAAAGAAGTATGAGTGAAAATAGTGAAAATAACTAAAACTTGTTTACATTTTTTCAAATATAATTTCGAAATTGTATTTGAAATTTTGTCGGCCAAATACTTATAGTTTTCACTTTTTTCACCGAAATGAAATATTTTTTAAAAAAGTAAAAACTTGCTACTTAATATGAGGGTAAAAAGGAAATTTTGGAGAAGTATGGGTATTGATTGGTGATAAAGCAACAGAAGAAAAGACAAGTCAAAAAATTCTAAAAAGTGGCTGCCAGGTCAGATGATGTGCCATGGTGGCAGTGGGACCCAAGAAATAACGTGGCTAGTCAATTTCTTGTGTGTGTGGTTCAAGTAATTTGGCCACTTGTTGTTTAGCTAATAATTGGTTAATGAAATGTACCAATAAAAAGATATATTTATCTATTTTATTAAAGAAAGAAGCAAGAAATTTGGCCTATGAAGATTAATTATTTTAATTTTTGGTCCTAATTCAAAATTTGATTAATCATAAAATTAAATTTTATATCATTAAAAATAAAATATCATCAAGTGCCATAAATTATAATATTTTAATAAAATAATTATTTTTTATCTAAAAGTTATCGTCCAAAAAAGGTGGAGTTTAATGTATGAGATGTTTGCCTGAAAATGGGACAATTAAATTTAATTTGTTTAACGATAAATTAATTTTTTCGTAAGACTAAAGGTATTAAAAAAAAATACTAGATTGACTGATTTAATTTCGTAGAGTTTAAGATCTTTAAATTGAAATTTTATTTCTATAAAGAGTTTTAAATTTTTCACAACTCGAACTCGATATTAAAAGTTTCTTTTCACCAAAACTTTTTTCATCCACTACACAAAATTGTTTTATTTATGACCAATATTTAGGGATGGATTAATAATCTCGTCTCTAAAAATACATGTACTAGGACGAGACTATATGTCGATCCTTAATATTATATTTTATTGCGAAGATAAAAAAATTTGGTCTGTGATAAAATTTGTAATCAGTCCCAAATTATAATTCAGAGCCTTAAATGGGAGAGAGTATGGCCAAAATCAGTTAAAATTTTAATAATATATTTTTTTTAATTTTACTAAATATATATTACACGTGAAAACCTTTTTTATTTTTTTTGAAAAAAGTAAAAACTCTCTGTTTTTCTCAAACACAGAAATCACAAATTTACCCTAGCATCAATACCCCGATCATATTATTGTGTGCACTATTTGCAGATGCACAACAAGTGAGGGATGCACAACTTTGCCAATTGCACGCAACTTTGCCAATTGTAGAAGGTTTTATTCTCCACTGTTGTGTCTTCTTCCCTAGGTTATTGCAGATATAACCCTAATCTCTGTTTATCTCTCTCGAACATGAATTCGAGGTATGCTTTTTATTCCATCTAGTCACTTTTTTTCTTTTAAAATTGTTCTAAATTCGTTTTATTGCTCGATTGTTCGCGCTACTCTTATTCTTCCTATTCTTTATTCAGAATATGTCATTTTTTTTATTTGTACAACTAGGTAATTTACTATGAAATATTTCAGTTTGTGGATGGTCAATTATTATCTCTCTACCTTCACAAAGTAGGGGTAAGGTCATAAGCTGCGTACATACTATTAGGAATGACAATGATGTAGGGCGGGTGCGAAGTGTGGTGGTTTTCATGCTATGCGGGGAGGGTGAGGCTGTTTCTAAGTGGGGTGGGGGGGTGCGGAAGAGCCTTAGATTTTTAAAACTATGGGGGTGTGGTGCGGGGTCGGGTTTGGGTTACTTCCTCCCTGCACTCTACAACTTCATGTTTGTTTGCTTGTTGTATACTTTTAAAATTTGGTTATTCTATTACATGTTTTTAAATTTTGTTTCTGTAAATGATTAATGTTTGATCATCATATAATGACTTGTTTGTTGAGGTCAAGAGAGAATTGGATATTGTCTAAATCAATAAGGATGAATGATAGAATTTAAGTAGAGATATATGGAACTCTTTAAGTTACTTTTATTTTATGAGGTACAAATATGTAATGAAGCGTACCTCCCCTAGTTCTTCTTTGTATATGAGAAATGCTCCATGTACATATACTATGACACCCCAGATTTTAGTCCTTGGAAAATTTCTTGATTTTGAGCTTACTGCCCAACCTACAACTCACCTTATGAGTCGTAAGGTGTCATTACGGGTAGGGTGACTAGTGTGTTACCTAAAGTATCTGACCTGAGTACGACTAGGACGTAACAAATCGTATGGACTCTTTACGAGTTGTAGGGTCCCTTCCGTAGCCAAACTAGTGTAATGATTCCTTGTTTCTGATGTACCTGTGATTGAACCTCATGAGTTGTAAGGTCTAAGCACGAGTCATAGGGTACGACTCATAGTCAGACCAGTGTAGGTGCCTGATGCTACTGTTCAGACTGCGAGTCGTAGAGTGACCCGTCATCACTGGCGATAAATTTTTAGCTTCAATTAAAGGCACTTTGGACATTTTTCTCTTTCCCCTCCTTAGACCCCACGTCCATAAAACAATAAAAAGGGGCTATTTTCATCATTTATCAATCAAATACAACTCTTAAACACTCTTAAATCCCTAAGTCAAGAACACCTAGGGTTTCAAAGAAATCGGCAATTAGAGCATCCAAGGGTTAATTTCTCTCTAAATTCTTAATATCTCAGGCTTGTTACTTTTCCCCAAAGTTTATTTTGTTAAAAACATATATTTACAATTGTTATTCATGTGATTAAATTGTGGTTTATGAATGTGGGTTAAGAATTTTTAGCCTTAATGAATGAATTATTTTTCTCATGGCTTTTATGAATGATTCATAGTTTGAATTGATGGTTTTAAACTATTTGGGGTGCATGAGTGTCGTTAATTAGAATGGGGATCATGAATTCCCCCAAATTGATGGTTTTGAATATTGTAATTAGTATAACCTCAACTCAATCTTGTGAAACTTGTTTTGAACATGAAGGTATGCACATTGAACTACTTTTGGAGCCATCGCATGATATAAAGAGGTTATTGAAACCTAATGGTTTGATTAATGAACCAACGAAGGTCGTGGCATTCCCCCCACACTGATTTACTGAACAAAGGGTGTCGTGGCATTTCTCTACACTCATTTAATGAACAAAGGTGGTCATAGCATTCTCCAACTTGAATTAATGAACCAAAGGGGGTCGAGGCAGTTCCCCAAGTATTGATAATTGCTATGACATGATGATATTAGCTTGCAAGCATAGTTGGCATGATGATACCAACAGTATGTGCCTACATGGATAATTATGGTTCAATGGATGAGAATGTGTAATTGTTTTAATATAGACTTAAAGGGAGTTGTGTAGCTAAGTTATGAAGGTATATGTCCAGGGGGTTTAATACTGGAAACTTACGTTTGCTGACATGAGGGTTGATCTTCATAATAGTGTACATGTGTTATACTTTATATATATATTTGTATTCTACATTAATGTGGGATCAGGGCATACCTTGGTCTTCCTTGATACTACCTATTCATGCGGCTAACACGTACTGAGGCCCTTTCAGCAAGGGGTGTGGAACCTATATAACTCGTGGGTATTTTTATGATAGTTGAGCTAACAGTCCAGGATAATATTTTACTTTCATGCTAAACCTTGTTCCCTACTCAAGCATGTTATATATATACATATATATATACATATATATATATATATATATGTACAATGTGTGCATGTGGATTTTACTGTGGTTCTAACTTGGCATTATTTTATCCCTTCCCGTAGTTACATGTTAGCGCTCACCCCAATAACTGTCTCCAGACACTGTATCCACATGTGATGTAGGAATTAGAGACACTTCTACTTTTTCTGCGCAGTGATAGGATTTTTGGGTTGTCAGCAATCAACTTTGAAGTGGTGAGCTTCCATTCTCCGAAAGGGATATCATTTTGAAGTCTTAATTCATTTATGGCTTAGACTACTTCCATCGGATTCTTTAGGCTATCATTAGGGGCCTACTCTAACTTATATTGCTTTTGGTTTGTTTAGATACTGTATGTATTACTGTGGATTGGGATGGTTGTTGAAATTCTTAGATTCCTTTCTGAGTTAGTTGAGTTTCCTATCTTGTTATATTATTAGAACTCAACCTATCTTGTTATATGTTTGGTATTATTCCATTGCTAGTTGTATTGTGTTCTGTTTGACTAGGCAAAGAGGGTGGTCTCCGATCCTCGGTGGACTTGAGATACCCGTCACGGCCAGACCCTGGGTCAGGTTGTGACAAGCTTGGTATCAGATCCAGGTTTATGATCAATTGGGTGTTCACAAAGCCATGTTAAGTAAATTTTCTTTTATGGGTGTATAGATCGCCATACTTATAAGGGAAGGCTACGAGACATTTAGGAATATTTACCTTTCTTGTGTTCTACTTTCGGGTTGTAGAGTCTAGGATGTTGAAATCTCCTCTAATTTCCATTTGTTCACAGTTCAAATCATGCCTCCCAGAAGATATGATGCTCGTGGAAACTCTTCTGCCTTACTTGAGGACAATGTGGATGAAGCTCGTCTTACGTATGGGGTACAAACTCGGTCTAGGGTCCCTACTTCTGATTGCCTTCATAGAGTTCCACCGGTCCCTACTAGTCTCCCTTGGGCTGATGGCACTCTTACCCAAATGTCTTGGGGTAATGTGTCAAAGGCTGAGTTTTGCCCGTCAATTCATTTGCTTACACAACTGGTGGCGACTCAATCATTCCATTCTAAGTGTTTTGCTTTCTTCACTCCTTTTTCTTAGGCCACAAGGCTTGGCCAGCTCATGAGGTTTACTCCTTCGACTTTCACTGGTTCCAAAGTTGAGGAGGATCCTCAGGGGTTCATAGATGAGATGGAAAAAGTCTTCTGAGTTATACATGCTTCTGACTCAGAGGGTATGGATTTCACCACATATCAGTTAAAAGACGTGTCATATTAGTGGTATGAGGAGTGGGAGTAGTTGAGAGGAGATGATACTGAGCCAACATTATGGGATGAGTTTTCTGGTACTTTTCTTGATCATTTTTTTCCTCAGGAGTTGAGAAAGGCGAAGGCTGAGGAGTTCGTGAATTCGAAACAAGGCAGAATGACTATGAAATAGTATTCCTTGGAGTTTCAACAATTATACCGTTATGCTCCAAAGTTGGTATCCTTTATGAGGGCTAGAATAAGGAAATTTTCTTTGAGTTTGTCTCGGGACTTGGTGTTAGAGTGCAAGGTTGCCTTGTTGAACAATGTCATGGATATTTCTAGGTTTGTGGTGTACATGTAGCAAGTTGAGAAAGAAAAGAAGAAACAAGACAAAATAGGGGAAAGGCAGAGTAAGAATTTCAGATATTTTGAGCAAGGTGAAGGTCACCAGAATAGTGGTAAAGATAGCAGGCAGTGGTCTAAGAAGAAATGGGGAATTTATGGTTCTTAATCTAAAGCGAGTGCTCTATATCCTAAGCCATCAGATGATCACCACTTTTAGAGAAACAGTGGGTTTAGGGAACAAGGTGCACAGTCTTAGGCTAGCGCGACTCATTCAGGCCCATCTTACTCTTCTTGTTATTTTTGTGGGCAGGTGCATCTTGAAGTGCATAATGAGAGGATGAATAAGTGCTTTTAAGTGTGGTCAGCTTGGTCACATGCATTGGAATTATCCTTCAATGGTTACTTCTGGAGCTAATAAAGTTTTGGTTATCACATCATCAGCTCTTGCACCGAAGAATTCTACTTCTAGTAACGACACTGGTCACAATCATCTGTATTCTCTTGCCACCCATTAGAAATCTGAGGCTTCTCCTAATGTTGTCACTGTATGTTACAACTCTTTTATCGTGACATGTCTTGCTTACTTAATTCTAGGTCTATTATTGTTTATGTGACTCCTTATGTGGCTATTCTTTTGGGTTTTGGTCCTGAGTGTATTTCTAATCCCTTTTCTATGTCTACCTCGGTAGGTGATTCTGTTGTGGCTAAAAAAATTTCTAGGGGTTGTGTGGTATCTATCTGTGGTAGGGAGATATTGGTGGATCTGATAGAGTAGGATATGTTAAATTTTAATATGATATTAGGGATGGATTGGCTTCACTCGTGCTATGCTTCTCTAGATTATTAGACTCAAAGGGTCAGTTTTAAATTCACGAATGAACCAGTGATTGAGTGGGAAGGTAGTTCTTTAGCATAAAAAAGAAGGTTTATTTCTTATCTAAGAGCCCAAAAATTGATTTCCAAGGGGTGTCCATATCATTTAGTTTGGGTTAAGGATTCTAATTCAGAGGGCCCTTGTTTGTAATTTGTCCTTGTAGTCAATGAGTTTCCTATAGTATTTCTTGATGATATTCCTGGTATTCCTCCCGATAGGGATATAGATATTGAGATTGATTTTCTTATAGATACTCATCCTATCTATATCCCTCCTTATAGAATGGCTCTGGCTTAGTTGAGGGAACAAAAGGAGCAGTTGAAAGATCTTCTTAATAAGGGTTTTATTCACTCTAATATTTTTCTATGGGGTAACCCAGTGCTTTTTGTACATAAGAAGGATGGGTCCGGTCCCTTCGCATGTGTATAGACTATCAACAGTTGAATAATGTGTCTGTGAATAATAAGTATACTTTTCCTAGGATTGATGATATGTTTGACCAGCTTCAGAGTGCTAAGTACGTTTTTAAGATTGATCTTTGATCGGGTTATCATCATCTGAAGATTAGGGATGTGGATATCCCTAAGTCTGTTTTTCAAATTTGGTATGGCCACTATGAGTTCTTGGTCAAGTCTTTTGGATTGACTAATACCCCGATGGAATTTATGGGTCTTAAGAACCAGGTATTGCGTCAGTTTTTGGAATTATTCATCATTGTGTTTATTGATGACATCTTGGTATATTCTAAGAGTGAGGAGGATCATGCCAATCACCTGCGTATAGTGTTGCAGACTCTTAAGGATCAGTGATTGTATGCCAAGTTTTTGAAGTATGAGTTTTGGTTGAATATTGTGACCTTTTTGGGTCATGTTGTGTCTAGTACGGGTATCGTGATGGATCCACAAAAATTTGAGGCGGTTAAGAAGTGACCTAGACCCACGACTCCAACTGATATTCGAAGATCTTGGGTTTAGCTAGATAATATAGAAGGTTTGTGGAGATTTTTTCTTTTATCACTACCCAATTGACTAAGTTAACTTAGAAGAAGGTGATGTTTCTGTGGTCCGATGTTTGTGAGGATAGTTTTGAGAAGTTGAAGGATAAGCTGACTTCTGCTCCAGTTTTTACCCTACAGAAGGTACTGATGGCTTTGTCGTTTATTGTGATGCATTCCGTGTTGGACTGGGTTGTGTTTTGATGCAGCATAATAAGGTTGTGGTGTATGCTTCTAGGCAACTTAATGTGCAAAAGAAGAATTATTTGACTCATGATTTGGAGTTGTTAATTCTAGTTTTTTCTTTGAAAATTTAGTGCCATTATTTGCTTGGAGTTAATGTATATATCTTTTTAGATCATAAATATTATAGTAAGTGATCCCCCGAAAGGATTTGAATATCAAGCAAAGAAGATGGATTGAGATGCTCAAGGATTAAGATATCAGTCTCCATTATCACCCAAGTAAAGCTAATGTAGTTATTAATGCTCTTAGCAGGTTTTCTATGGGGATCTTATCTCATGTTGGTGAGGAGAAACGAGGGTTAGTGAAGGATATTCATTGTTTGGATAACCTTAGAGTTCATCTTTTGGATTTCGAGGATGGTGGGGAGATCATTCAAGAGGTGGTAAAGTCATCTCTTTGTGTTGAGGTGAAAGAAAAACATGTTTAGATCCTATTTTGATGCACATCAAGGATGATGTAGGTCAGTAGAAGGTGATGGCTTTTAAGGTTAGTGGTGATGGTATCTTGATGTACCAAGGTTGATTTTATATTTCTAATATTGATGGACTATGAGAGAGGATCTTGGATGAGGCTCATGAGTTGAGGTACACAGTTTATCCTAGTTCGACGAAGATGTACCATGACTTAAAAGAGATATATTGGTGAAATAATATGAAGAGGGATGTGGCCAATTTTGTCTCTAAGTGTATGGTTTGTCAACAAGTGAAAGTGGGCACTTGAGGCCTGGTAGTTTGTCTCAAGATGAGTTGCCTGTATGGAAATAGAAAGTGATTAATATGGATTTCATTACTGGTCTTCTGCGGTCTCGTAGTCAGTTTGATTCGATTTGGTTCATCGTAGATAGGATGGCCAAGTCTGCTAATTTCTTTCCAATAAAGACAACTTATTTTAGAGAGGATTATGCGAAGTTATTCATTCAGGAGATCGTCAAGTTGTATGGTGTTCCAGTTTCCATCATATTTGATTGAGCTACACAGTTCTCATCTCACTTTTAGCGATCATTTCAGAGAGGTTTTAGAACTACGGTGAACCTTAGCACCGCTTTCACCCTTAGACAAATGGACAAGCAGAGAGGACTATTCAGGCTTTAGAGAATATGCTAAGGGCCTGTGTGATTGACTTTGGTGGTAGTTGGGTTGATCATATGCCTCTCATCAAGTTCTCGTATAATAACAGTTATCATTGTAGTATTTAGATGGCCCAATTTTAGGTTTTGTATAGTAGGAGATGTTGTTCTCCTATTCGGTGGTCCGAAGTTGGTGCGACTAGATTGTTTGGTCCTGATTTGGTTCATTAGGCCACGGAGAAGGTGAAGGTGATAAGGGATAGGCTTAAGACCACCCAAAGTTTCCAAAAGTCCTATGTGGATGTTAGGCGTAGGGAATTGGAGTTAGATGTTAGTGATTGAGTGTTCTTGAATGTGTCTTATACGAAGGGAGTAATGTAATACCCTGCGATTTTCCTAGCCTAAACTCGTCCCAAAAATGTCAAGGATTAGCTCCGAGAATGAATTATGTTTATTTTATGTGGAATTCTTTAGATTTGGACTTTCTATGGCATAGGAAATTGAATTAGCTTTCTAACGATATAAGATTCCCCTAAATTCGATAACCGGGTAAGAAGTTATGTCTATTTTAAGTTCCTATCATAAAACACCGTGATTTGGGTCCTTAGCGCATCACGGAGAAACATAAAATCATAATTTTCAATTTTCAGTGAGACTACACGATTATGGCGCGACGCGGAGAGGCCCAATTTCCCTTTTGGCAATTTTCAGTGTCACTCCGCGATACTGGCGCGTCGTGCCAGTGGTTGAAGGGCAAACCTAGGGGCTCCACGATGGTGGCGCATCGCGGAGGGAACCCAATTTCCACTCTTCCTTTTTCCAGTGAGCCATCGCGATTGTGGCGCGTTGCGGTGGCCACCTAGATCGGGAAAAATTACGTTTTCCAGTTCCCTTTAAGAATTTAAAGGAGGTATTTTCGTAAATCCCCCAACCCCTAATCCATCCAAAAACATAAGATTACTCAAATATCAAAGCACTTGATGCCCTATTCATCATTCTCCTTAAAGCAAAATCCTAGTTCATTATACTTCCTCTCCAAGAAACTTAGAATTCTCCATTAATTCTCCAAGATAGTTCAAATTTAAGGATTCCCAATACAAGAACATTAAGACTCCATCTCCAAAACATCAATAGGAATCCAAGATTCGAGTTTTTCATCAAAGATCATCAATTAAGGTATGTGGAGTTTGAACAAGGATAAATCTTTCATCCTTGTGCACAAAACTTAGTTTTATTATAAATTTACTGCAATGTATATGATTTCCCATGTATTTCAAGTTAGGGTTTATACCCATTATCATTATTTGCAAGATTACGAGATTTCTCATGATTTAGAAGTTGAATTACATGACTTTATTCATATTTCTATGCCTTGTGCAATAATTTCCAGATTTTAAGATGATTTACGAATGTTTACATTACCAAGTATGAATTTTGAGATGTTTTAACATGAGATTAGGGATTGGTTCATTGGACCTCATTTAAATATTGTTGTTTTAAGATTGTTTGTGCTATAAGCACCCTATGACTAGATTATTTTCAGATTTTAGATATAGAATCTACTTTATTTCAGAAGATTTGAGATTTATAGAAAAAGCAAAGCATAGTTGGTTTTTTGTAAACCTTTGTATAAGTTCTAAAGTGGATTTCTTAAGATTTTGAGCATGAGATTGGGAGTAGTATTTAGCATCGAAATGGGTAAGTTAATACGGTTTCATACCCCAGAACTACGTGCCACCGTAGGTATAGATTATCAGATTATTCTCACTTCAATGTGGATGACTCTGATTGTGATCATACAGATTAAATTGCTCTATTCCGATGGCAAGGGAAGAAAAACCCTAACCTTACGGGGGCTAGTTGTGGGACACCATGGATACTCACTTGGTGTACATGTCGGTTAGAAGAACCTCCCAAAAGATGTCCTCTACTCTTAAATAGTTTTGTTTGATTTGAAGACTATAGATGCGCAAAATAAGTTTTCAAACTTCACTTAGCCTATGTGATTTGAGAAAATAGAGCAGAACTACAGATTTTAGAACTAAGTGTGATGACTCACAAGATTTAGATTACATGTTTTATTATTCATGCTTTACTTCCAGATTTCAGATTACTCAAGCTTACGTGAGTCATTTATATTTAGCATGCATGATTTGTAAACTGTGATGATACTATTTACTTATTCCATACACCCCCATATACTTAGTACATCATCAAAGTACTGATCTATATATATGTCTATGTGCTACATTGTCTCATAATGTAGGTACAGGTGCTCAGTCTCAGCAACATGATTGATCTTCGAGCATCTTTTCTACATCCCTACAGTTGGTGAGTCCTCATAGTTTCTAGGGCTTTGTTATTCAGATTTCCAAGTTACTAGTAGATATGTCTTTACTCATTTCAGATAGTTGAGTCAGTTGGGGCCTGTCCCAGTGACTCTCTAGATTCAGATAGTAGAGGCTTTTCGGATTGTTAGATTCAGATTTAGATCTTTGAGTTAGTATTCAGATTTTGAGCATTTATTTTATCAGACTTTTAAGATTTAGTATGATTAGATATACTCAGAAGATTTCATACAGTTTTCTGCATATGTTATGATTTTTTCTTTTATCTATATTTCCCTATTTTGAGATTCAGATCTAGAAAAGCCAGCCAGGGTTAGCTCAGGACTACTTGTAGTTTGAAGCACCGTGTGGTATCCCAAGAACCAGATTTAAGGGCATTACAAACTTGGTATCAGAGCCTAAGGTTTAGAGAGTCCTAGGAAGTCAGACAAGACGCGTCACATCGAGTCTTGATCATCGATGTAAAGCGCGCCACATATATGAGCAAGAGGCTATGAAGCATTTTAGGAAACCATCTCTTCTTTCATAATCCATCATGCTTACAGCTGTCTTTATCTGCTATTAACTCATGCTCTTTTATAACAGAATATGCCTCTTCATCGAGCTAACGCCCGTAGAAACGACAACCAGCCACCTCAGCCTGCAGATCCTTTGAATAAGAATATGTCGCATGTAGAGTTTTAGGCTGCTTTCCAGGCACTATCCCAAACTATGACAACTAATATTTAGGGAAATCGTTAGGATGTAGTCCCACCCCAGTAGGATGGGGATTTAGCTACATCCAGAATTCGAGATTTCATGAGAATGAACCCGCCAGAATTATTTGGGTCGAAGGCAGGTAAGGACCTACAACTTTATCTTGACAAGGTGAAGAAGATCACCCAAATTATGCATATTTCTGAGGAGGATATTGTAGAATTAACATCCTATAGGCTGAAGGATGTTGCTTATGATTGGGTAGTAATGTGGAAGAAGAGTAGAGGGGAGAGTGCAACTCCCATGACTTGATAAATATTTAAGGATACATTCTTAGACAAGTTCTTCCCACTTGAGATGAGGGAAGCTAAGATAGAAGAGTTCATGAAGCTAAGACAGGGTCTATGACAGTGAAGGAGTATCGCCTCAAGTTCAACCAGTTGTCTAAGTATGCCCCTGACCAGATGGATGATCCTAGGTCAAGCATGAGTAAGTTTGTGAATGGTGTGTTTGGGATGGTAGTTAAGGAATGTAGGACTGTTATGCTCAACAGAGACATGGACCTTTCTAGATTGATGATGCAAGCTCAGTAGATTGAGGTAGAAAAGATAAAGGGGAGAGAGAGAGCATGAATAAGAGGGATAAAACAGGGCAGTTTGATCATAGTCAGAATAGGTCTGGGGGAGGAAATCGTTTGCAGTTTCAGAATCGTTCATCCATGCCTGCACCTTTTTTTGCCAGTGCTCCTGCATCTAGAAATAGGCAAGAATAGTGAGGTAAGTCTTCTATGTACATATCTTAGAATAGTGTGAGTAATAAGCCTAATAAATTCCCATATGATAATTGAGGTAATAATCATGGAGATAAGTGTTTGTGGGGTCCAAAAGGTTATTATGGTTGTGGCCAGAAGTGTCACGGAATCAAAAAGTGCCCGCATACTAGGCGGGGAAATAAAAATATTCATCCCCATACTCAGGATAATAGTGCACCACCTCCTTTAGGTTGCCCATCTCCTCCTCAGGGCGCATCATCTAGTACTGGTGGCGGTCAGTGCCAGAATCAGTTTTATACTTTGCCATCTCTCCAGGAGCAGGAGGATTCACCCGATGTTTTGACTGGTATGCTTCATGTCTTTCATTTTGATATTTATGTATTCTTAAACCTTGGGTAAAGCTTCTCTTATATGATCTCATTAGTTGCTATGAATTTTGAGATAAGTTCTGAAAGATCCTTGAGCCTTTCTTGGTTTCTACTCTAGTAGGTGAGTCAGTTGTTACCAAACAGATTTATAAAAAGTGTTCTATCACCTCCCTTCATAAAGTTATATTAGCAGACCTGATAGAGTTAGACATGATTGATTGTGATCTTATTCTGGGTATAGATTGGCTTCATTCCTGTTATGCTTCTATAGATTGTCTCACCCGAGTGGTGAAGTTTTAGTTTCAGATGAGCCAGTCTTTGAGTGATCAGGTAATTCAGTGTCTCCCAAGAGTCATTTCATATCTTACCTTAAGGCTAGAAAGTTGATTTCCAAAGGTTGCATTTATCATCTAGTTCGAGTTAAAGACACTAAGTCTGAGACTCCAATAGTTCAGTCAGTTGATGTAGTAAATGAGTTTCCTGATATTTCTCCAGAAGATCTCCCAGGGGTACCTCCCGATAGGGAAATAGAATTTGGTATTGACCTTCTTCCAGATACTCAGCCTATTTCTATCCCTTCATATCATATGGCTCCCACAGAGCTTAAAGAGTTGAAAGAGCAACTCAAAGATCTTTTAGATAAGGGTTTCATAAGGCTAATATTTCTCCATGGGGCGCTCCCATCCTATTCGTGTGAAAGAAAGATATTTTTTTGCGAATGTACATTGACTATCGTCAACTAAATAAGATCAAAGTAAATAAAAAAAATACCCTTTTCCTATAATTGATGATCTATTTAACCAACTCCAAGGTGCAAGTTATTTCTCAAAGATCGACCTTAGATCGGGCTATCATCAGCTTAGAGTAAGGGAATGTGATATTCCAAAGATAGCCTTTAGAACCCATTATGGGTATTTAGAGTTTCTTATCATGTCTTTCAGGCTAACCAATGCTCCAGCAGCTTTCATGGACCTCATGAATCGAGTGTTCAATCAGTATCTAGACATGTTTTTCATAGTATTCATAGATGATATCCTTGTATACTCCCGTAGTGAGGATAACCATGCATACCACCTTATAATTGTCTTGCAAACTCTTAGGGAGCATCAATTGTTTGCCAAACTTAGCAAGTATGAATTTTGGATAAGGCCAGTAGCCTTTCTCGGTTATATTATTTCTACTGATGGCATTAGAATTGATCCTCAAAAGATAGAAGCCATAAGAAATTGGCCTAGACCTCTCTCTCCATCAGACATTAGGTGTTTCTTGGGTTAGCCGGCTATTACCACCATTTTGCCGAAGGTTTATCATCTATTGCGTCTTCTATGTCTAAATTGACCCAAAAAAAGGTTAAGTTCCAATGGTCAGATTCCTGTGAGAAGAGTTTTCAGGAGTTGAAGACTCGACTCACTTCAGCCCTAGTTCTAGCATTACCTGATGGTACAGATGGCTTTGTTGTTTATTGTGATACCTCTAGAGTCAGTTTGGATTGTGTGTTGATGCAGAGAGGTAAGGTCATAGCCTATGCCTCTAGAAAATTGAAGCCTCATGAAAATAATTACCCAACCCATGATCTCGAATTAGATACTGTGGTGTTTGCTTTGAAAATTTGGAGACATTATCTGTATGGTGTGCATGTTGATGTGTTCACGGACCACAAAATCTTACAGTATGTGTTTACGCAGAGAGAGTTGAATCTCCATTAGAGAAGGTGGTTGGAGTTATTGAAGGACTACGATATGAGTGTGTTGTATCATCCGAGCAAGGCCAATGTAATGGAAGACGCCCTTAGTTGGTTGTATATGGACAGTGTTGCTCATATTAAGAATGATAAGAAAGAGTTAGCTCGAGAAGTTCATCATTTGGCTAGATTGGGTGTTAGGTTGGTTGATTCAACTGAAGGTAATATTTGGGTTCAGAGTAGTTCTGAATCTTCCCTAGTTTTGAAAGTGAAGGAGAAGTAAGATATGGATTCTAGTTTGGTCAAACTAAAAGAGTCAGTTAAAGATCAAAAAGTTGATGTTTTCTCTCAAGGGAGAGATGGTATGTTGATGCACCAAATTAGATTTTGTGTGCCATGTGTTGATGATTTAAGGCAGGGAATTATGGTAGAAGTGCATGGTGCGCGGTATTATTTTCATCTAGGTGCTACCAAGATATACCACAACTTGAGGGAAATTTATTGGTGGAATGGTATGAAGAAGGATATAGCGGAGTTCATAGCTAAATGTGCAACTTGTCAACAGGTTAAGGTAGATCACCAAAGACTTGGTGGTATATTTCAAGAGCTTGCTATCCCCACCTGGAAGTGGGAAGAGGTGAATATGGATATTATGACTGATTTACCCCAATCGTGTCATTGTCATGATTCAATATGGGTTATTGTAGATAGATTGGCAAAGTCAGTGCATTTCTTGCCAGTTCATACGTCCTATACAACTGAAGATTATGCTAGGTTGTATATCTGAGAGTTAGTCAGACTGTATGGAGTCCCCTTTTCTATCATCTCAGATAGGGGTACTCAGTTTACTTTCTAGTTTTGGAGAGCTTTTCAGAAGGGTCTTGGTTCCCAAGTCCATCTTAGTTCAGCTTTCCACCCATAGACAGATGGTCAGGTAGAGAGGACCATCCAAACTCTAGAAGATATGTTGATGACATGTTCTCTTGATTTCAAGGGTAGTTGGAATGAGCATCTTCCATTGATTGAGTTTGCTTATAATAACAGTTACCATGCTAGCATTTGAATGGCTCTGTTCGAGGCTCTATATAGAAGGAGATGTAGATCACCTATAGGCTGGTTTGAAGTGGGTGAGGCCGATTTGCTTGGTTCTGATGCAGTGTATGAGGCCATGGAGAAAGTTAAGTTGATTAGAGAAAGATTGAAAATAGTCCAGAGTCGTCAGAAATCCTATACAGTTATGAGAAGAAGGGACCTCGAATTTGAAGTTGGTGATTTTGTGTATTTGAAGATTTTACCCATGAAAAGGGTGAAGAGATTTGGCAATAAGAGGAAGCTTAGTCCCTGGTATGTTGACCCTTATAGAATTTTGAGTCGTGTTGGGAAAGTAGCTTATGAGCTTGAGTTGCCCGCAGACTTGTCAGCCATTCATCCTGTATTCCACGTCTCTATGCTTAAGAAGAGTATCGGTAACTCTACCGTTGTAGTTCCTATAGAAAGCTCAGATATTCAAAACAACCTTTTATATGAAGAGATTCCAGTTGATATTTTAGATTACTAGATTCGTAGACTAAGGAACAAAGAAGTTCCATTGGTCAAAGTTCTTTGGCAAAATCATTCGGTTGAGGGATCCACTTGGGAAGCAGAAGCAGATATACGAGCCAAGTATCCTCTCCTTTTCTCTACAGACTCAGATTTAGCCGAAGGTAATACTTTTTCTTAACTTAGTTCCTTTCAAATCATAGATTCATCTATATAATCGTCTTCATGTAAGTTCATGCACACACAGAATTACTCAGAAGCTTAGAAGTATTTAGATTCAGTTACTCAGTTTACTTCAGTTGTGCATTCTATCTTATATTCTCATATTCCTCAAAAACCTCAACTTAGCTAGACACATTCAAGGATGAATGTTTTCGATGGGGAGATATTGTAATACCCCACGATTTTCCTAGCTAAACTCATCCCAAAAATATCAAGGATTAGCTTCTAGAATGAATGATGTTTATTTTGTATGGAATTCTTTAGATTTGTACTTTCCATGGCGTAGGAAATTGAATTATCTTTCCAACGATATAAGATTCGCCTAAATCCGATAACTGGCTAAGAAGTTACGGCTATTTTAAGTTCCTGTCATAAAACATTGTGATTTGGGTCCTTAGCGCATCGCGGAGAAACGTAAAATTATAATTGTCAATTTTCAGTGAGACTCTGTGGTTTTGGCATGTCACGGAGAGGCCCAATTTTTCATTTGAAAATTTCCAATATCACTCCGCGATACTGGCACTGGCAAAATGGCAAACTTAGGTGCTCCACGATGGTGGCACGTCGTAGAGGGAACCTAATTCCCACTCATCCTTTTTCCAGTGAGCCATCACGATTGTGGCTCATCGTGGTGGCCACCCAGATCGGGAAAAATTATGTTTTCCAGTTCCATTTAAGAATTTAAAGGGGGTACTTTAGTAAATCCCCCAACCCCTAATCCATCCAAAAACATAAGATTACTCAAATATCAAAGCACTTTATGCCCTATTCATCATTCTCCTCAAAGCAAAGCCCTACTTCATTATACTTCCTCTCCAAGAAACTTAGAATTCTCCATTAATTCTCCAAGATAGTTCAAATTTAAGGTTTCCCAATACAAGAACATTAAGAAGCCATCTCTAAAACATCAATAGTAATCCAAGATTCGAGTTTCTCATCAAAGATCATCAATTAAGGTATGTGTGGTTTGAACAAGGATAAATCTTTCATCCTTGTGCCCGAAACTTTACTTTTATTATGAATTTACTGCAATTTATATTATTTCCCATGTATTTCATGTTAGGGTTTATACCCATTATCATTATTTGCAAAATTATGAGATTTTTCATTATTTAGAAGTTGAATTACATGACTTTATTCATATTTATATGCCTTGTGCAGTAATTTCCTGATTTTAAGATGATTTATGAATGTTTACGTTACCAAGTATGAATTTTGAGATGTTTTAACACGAGATTGATGCTTGGGTCATTGGACCTCATTTAAAGATTATTGTTTAAAGATTGTTTGTGCTATAAGCACTCCATGACTAGATTATTTCAGATTTTAGATAAAGAATCTACTTTATTTCAGAAGATTTGAGATTCAAAGAAAAAGCAAAGTATATAGTTGGTTTTTTGTAAACTTTTGTATAAGTTCTAAAGTGGATTTCTTAAGATTTTGAGCATGAGATTGGGAGTAGTATTTAGCACCAAGATGGGCAATTTACTATGATTTCATAACCCATAACTACATGACCCCATAGGTACAAATTATCAAATTATTCCTACTTCAACGTGGATGACTCAGATTGTGATCATACAGATTAGATTATTCTATTTCGATGGCAAGGGTAGAACAATCGTAATGTTATGGGGGCTAGTCGTGGGACACCATGGATGCTCACATGGTATACATGTAGGTTAGAAGAACCTCCCAAAAGATGTCCCCTACTCATAAATAGTTTTGTTTGATTTGAAGCCTTTAGATGCATAGAATAAGTTTTAAGACTTCACTTAGCCTATGTGATTTGAGAAAATAGAGCAGAACTACAGATTTTAGAACTAAGTGTGATGACTCACAAGATTTAGATTACATGTTTTGTTATTCATGCTTTACTTCCAGATTTCAAATTACTTAATCTTAGTGAGTCATTTACATTTAGCATGCATGATTTGTAAACTGTGATGATATTATTTACTTATTGCATACACCCCAATAGACTCAGTACATCATCAAAGTACTAATCCACAGATATGTCTATGTGCTACATTATCTCATAATGTAGGTACAGGTGCTCAGTCTCAGCAACATAATTGATCTTCGAGCATCTTATCTACATCCCTGCAGTTGCTGAGTCCTCAAAGTTTTAAGGGCTTAGTTATTCAGATTTCTAAGTTAGTAGTAGCTATGTCTTTACTCATTTCGGACAGTTGAGTCAGCTGAGGCCTGTCCCAGTGACTCTCTAGATTTAGATAGTATAGGCTTGTCGGACTGTTAGATTCAGATTTAGACCTTTGAGTTAGTATTCAGATTTTCAGCATTTGTTTTATCATACTTTTGAGATTTAGTATGATTCAGATATACTCAAAAGATTTAAGATATTTTTCCGCATATGTTATGATTTTTCTTTTCATCTACATTTCCCTATTTTGAGATTCAGATCTAGAAAAGAAAGCCAGGGTTAGATTAGGACTACTTGTAGTTTGGAGCACCGTGTGGCATCTTGGGAACCAGATTTTGGGGCGTTACAAGTAATGAGGTTCAAAATAAAGGGAAAGATCATCCCCCAATATGTGGGTCCATACTTAATTTTAAGGAGAGCGGGCAATGTTGCTTATGAGTTAGAGTTTCCTATGAGTTTGGGTTCTATCCATTTGGTGTTCCATCTTTTGATGTTGAAGAAGTGCGTGGGTGATCCTTCCTTGGTTGTTATTTTTTAAAGTATTGGCATTTTGGATTCCTTGTCCTATTAAAAAGTCCTGGTGGAGATTTTGGATAGGAAAATCCATCATTTGAGGACTAAGCATGTGACTCTAGTAAAGGTTCTATGGAGGAATCATAAGGGTGAAGAGGCTACTTGGGAAGTCGAAGAGGACATGAAGTCCAAATATCCTTTCTTGTTTCCCGCTTTGGATCATCATGCTTAAGGTATATGTATTCCTAAGCATCTTTGTTATTTGACTTTGTTAAAGAAAATTGTTGCTGCATTTTTCTGTTAAATCGTGTTGATGAATGTGTTGACTCATTATTCAGGGATGAATGATCCAAGGGGGTAGAATATAACATTCCGAATTTTGGTCCTCGAAAAACTCCTTAATTTTGAGATTACTGCCCAACCTATGACTCACCTTATAAGTCGTAAGGTGTCATTAAGGGTGGTTGGACCCCAAATCATAGGGTGACTAGTGTGTTACCCAAAGTCTCTGACCTAATTACGACTAGGATGTAATGAGTCCTATGGACTCTTTATGAGTCTTAAGGTCCCTTCTGTAGCCAAACCAATGTAATGGTTCCTTGTTTCTGATGTGCCTACGATTGAACCTCACGAGTTGTAAGGTCTGAGCATAAATCGTAGTCAGACTAGTGTGAGTGTTTGATGCTACTATCCAGACTACGACTCGAGATGACGAGTCTTAATGTGTCCTCATGAGTTGTAGGGTGGACCCGTCGTTATTGGCGATAAATTTTCAGCTTTAATTAAGGGCACTTTGGATATTTTCCTCTTTCCCCCGCTTATACCCCATATCCATAAAACAACAAAAAGGGTTTATTTCCGTCCTTTATCAATCAAATAAAACTCTACACTCTCAAATCCCTAAGTCAAAAACACCTAGTGTTTCAAAGGAATTGACAATTAGAGCATCCAAGGGTTGATTTCTCTCTGTAATTCTTGATATCTCAGGCATGTTACTTTTCCCTAAGGTTTATTTTGGTAAAAGCATATAGTTACAATTGTTATTCATGTGATAAAATTGTGATTTATAAATGTGGGTTGAGGGTTTTGATCCTTAATAAATGAATTATTTTTTCCATGGCTTTTATGAATGATTCATGATTTGAATTGATGATTTTGAACTATTTAGGTTGCATGGGTGTGGTTAATTGGAATGAAGGTCGTGGATTCACCCAAATTAATGGTTTTGAATATTGTAAGTGGTATAACCTCAACCCAATCTTGTAAAACTTATTTTGAACATAAAGGTATGGATATTGAACTACTTTTGGAACCATTGCATGATATAAAAAGGCTATTGAAACATAAGTTTTGATTAATGAACCAAATAGGGTCATGGAACTCCTACACTGATTTAATAAACAAAAGGGCCATGGTATTCCCCCACACTAATTTAATAAACAAAGGGGGTCGTGGCATTTTCCCAACTTGAATTAATGAACCAAAGCGGGTCAAGGCATTACCCCAAGTGCTGGTAATTGCTATGGAATGCTAATATTAGTTTGTAAGCATAGTTGGTATGACGATACCAATAGTATGTGCCTACGTGGATAATTATAGTTCATTGAATGGGAATGTGTAGCTATTTTAGTATGGGCTTATAGAGAGTTGTATATTTAAGCTGTAAAGGTGGATGTCCCGGGGGAACTGATATTGGAAACTCACGTTTACCGGCATGAGGGTTGGTCTTGATGAATATGTGCATGTGTGACACTTTATATATATTTGTATCCTGAATTTACATAGGGTCTGGGCATTCTCCGGCCTTCCTTGATACCTCCAGTTCATGTGGCTAACATGCATGAGGCTCTTTCAATGGGGGGAGTTGGACCCATATAGTCCGTCAGTATTTTTATGGTAGTTGAGCTACACAGTCCAGGCTAATGTTTTGCTTTCATGCTAAACCTTGTTTCCTACCCCCGCATGTTATATATATATATATATGGAATTATTTTATTCTTTCCCCGAGTTACATGCTAGTGCTCACCCTACTAATTATCTTCGAATGATTTATCCCCACGCGATATAGTAACCAGAGACACTTTTACTTTTTTCGTGCAGTGATAGGATTTTTGAATTGTCAGCAGTCAGCTTTGAAGGGGTGAGCTTTCATTCTCCGAAAGGGCTATCATTTTGAAGTCTTGTTTAATTTATGTCTTAGACTACTTTCATTGACTTGTCTTAGTTATTGTCGGGTACATGTACCGACTTAGATTGGTTTTGGTTTGTTAAGACGCTTTGTAGATTTTTATGGATTGGGATGGTTGTTGAGATTCTTAGATTCCTTTCTGAGTTGGTTGAGGTTCCTATCTTGTTATATGTTTGGAACTTAGCCAAACTTATTATATGTTCGGGATTCATCCGCTGCTAGTTGTATTATGTTCTATTTGACTAAGTAAAAGGGGTGATCTACGATCCTCAGTAGACTTGAGATACCCATTACAGCCAGGCCCTGGTTTGGGTTGTAACATATATGAGAGGATCCAAAGGAACGATTTTAAAATGATAAGGATGAATTTCCATTTTTTATCCCCTCCCAGAGTAAATGGCAGTTGGATGGTTACTAGTTTTTCTCCAAGTACCACTTTTTAGTGTGAGAATTCCAATAAATTGTTGTTCACACATGTTCAAGGTGTCAATGCAACTCCACTTCTTCTACTTCCATCGTTTCTGCCATTTGCCCCATCACATAAACCTTTAAAGATACTTTGAATTTGTTGTCCACTTCTAGTGCAGCATGAGCCAAACAGTAGGACTCCTCCAACGGTGCTATTATAAAGAAAAAATTCACCTTATCTATAGATACAAGGTCCAGAGTGGAGAATATTTCCATCATAAGAATGTATTCTATTAGAAAGAAATAGTAATGAAAACTTGAAATAGGATGGATTAAAGTTGAATATAGTAATCTATAGGAAGGTTAGAGGTAAATAAAAAATTCCTTTTGATTTAATTGTTTGGCTTCTCTACACGTATAATAAGATGAACAAACGAGGCTATGATCTAACAAAGTTTGGCTTCTAATAAGTCAATGTCCCCTTAAAATAATCATACCGTACTTGATCGGTTAGAAAGCAGTTTGACATTCGTATGAGAAACCCTTGATTCAGGTTCCGCACAAGGAATATAATCTATTCTTCATCATGTTGATGTTCATGCACATTAATAATAGTTTCAGGGACACTTGTTACTATTTTCCCTATTTAATAACCAATTTAATATCTCGACAAGGAATAACCAGAAAGCCAAAAGATGCAGTTTTTTCCTTCATTTGTGCCTGGGGCAGGAAAGATGCTAAAGATCTCAAATTTTCAAGTACCTTGTTTTCCCTGGTCCTTGTCATCTCACTCTCATACACTTGTATAAAAAACCAGAATGGTTGTCAAAGTACGTTGAGAAGACCTTGTTACGATCTGAAAATTTGATGAAATATGTGAAATATGTATTTCTATGTGATTTGACTGTTTTACCCCTCCCTATAGTTACATTGTAGAATTCCTAGAGTGTGAGGTGACTGGAATGGTTCCTGATACATTTTGGTGCTTTTTGTGCGATATTGTATTTTTTGGCGCCTTTGGGAGTCTTATTTTAGACATCTATGGTTATCTTTTGATCCATGCAACAGATGGCTGAACGGACTACACCAACAAATTGAAAACATCAATTTTAGGATAGCAACATATTTGGTGTGATTTTGTGGCTTTTAAATCTCATTTCCATTCTCGGTTTGGAAATTGTAATTTTGGGTTTTGTGGGTCAACTTTGTGAAAACAAACGATTTTTTTAAATTTTGATATCTCCAATTAGTTCAGAGCATCGAATTTAGTGTGGTTGTATCATTTGTTTGCATATATCGAACTCTGAACTAATCTTGGGCACCCTATTGAAGTTCACTTGAACTTAAAATCTGGTGTACCAAGTTGCTGATGCAACCTGAAAAACAAAGGGTAAAACTCATTTGGGGAGCCCGATTTATGCTTTGGGTACCTGGTAACCTCGTGAAAGTATAAATATATCCTTTTTACCCAATTTTAGCTCATTTTCACCTTGCCTCTTGAGAGTTAAACCCTAAAATAGTGTGAGAGCATAAAAGTGAAGCTTGTGGGTGCTTAGGAAGCTAGATTAACATCTATTTCTTGATTCTCTTACGTATTTAAGGTAAGAATTCACCCTTTTCTTAGTAAATTACTTGATTAATTTCTCAAAACTCCAAAAATATTAGGCTTAACTTTAAACCCCAAATTTCACTCCTTTTCACTTGAATAATATTTTAATCTTATAATTACTAGTTTTTAGTCAATTTAATCTTCACAACAACTTTGATTCTTGATTTTTAACATGTATTTCAAAGATTTTACCCAGTAAAGCTTAAAAATGGTCTTTCTTTGATTTGAACCTCAGTTTTTACTTGATTTGACTTGGGTTTTCAGCTGTAGATTTCTAAAAGTATGGCAACCATGTTTTGAAGTAAAATTATGATTTTGCCCTTCTTTTTTAAAAATCCTTTTCGGGGGTTCATTTTGACCCCAAACCAAAAATAGGTCATATGTGTATTGTTAGCTTTATTTTGTTGCATAGATTCTATATTTCTTGGTTTTAGTTAATTTTAGGACCGTTCATAAGAAGTAGAGCTTTGTGGTTGAAGTGTTGAGGACGGGTTTTGACTTTCGAGATAGGTTATGGTTTAACTCTTCAGACTGGTCTAGATAGTTAATTTTATACCAAAATACATGTGAGGGTGGTCATGACCCTAGATAGGAAGGTTTGGAGGAAGAGTATTAAACTAGAAAGCTAAGGTGGGTGGCCAAGTTGTAGTTCGTAGTTAGAAGGTTTAAGGATAGCTTGGTTGGGATTTCCAGTTATGGGAGAGGGGGTCCTTGGATTGTTAATTATACTATTTTTTTGTGAATTTTGGTTCTTTTGTTGCTTTAGCATATTGCTTGCCTTTTGGTTAATTATAATTTATTTTTGTGGATGTTGGTTCTTTGTTCTTTATCATGTTGCACGACTGTTGGTCTACGGTCTTTTGTCTTGAGCCGGGGGTCTATCGGAAACAGCTTCTCTACTCTTTCGGGGGTAGTGGTATGGACTGCGTATATTTTATCCTCCCCAGACCCCACTATGTGGGAATATACTGGGTTTGTTATTGTTGTTGTTGTTGTTGGATGTGAAGGGTGGGAACTAATCATGAAATATGAATATCTATATATTGTGCCCGTATGGAGGCCAAAATGTGATGTAATTATTGAATCTAAGATATCATGTGATATGTGTGACCGTGCGGGGTCTTATATGATGTTGATAGCCTGGAATATATACAAATAATTGGATTATGTTAGAAATGCCTATTATAGTGCCTTTGGCATATTGTGATATATTCACACTTTGTAGGCATATGAATCGTGTGAAAAATTCATGAATAGTAGAAATAGTGAGTGGATATTGGATCATGTGGCTGTGGAATTATAACATTGTAATTGGTTATGGAAATACATTATATAGATTGGTTGTGGAAATACTCATTTTGAATGGTTGTGAATATTGCATCATCATTCTCATGTCATTATACGTATTATTTTATTTGTTTGTTTAATTATTTTATATTTACTTGTTGTCAGGTATGTGTACCTGATTTGTGTCTTATGTTATGTATGTGCTTTGAAAACACTAAAAATACTAGAAATATGGAAAATACTGAATATTGGTATCGGATATTTGATATTATGGACTTCTCCGAAGGATTATGTCGGAGAAGACTCGATGACTATGTGTCTACCTCAAGGTTGTGTACCAACCTTATACATCATCATCATCATCATCTTATACATTGCATTTGCTTTATTGGGTTGATGTTGTGATTGAATTTATGTTTTAACTTATTATATATCTATTTGCTCTATATCCTATTACTTATACTTTACCATCCTCTATATCCATGTTCTTCTTTATTTATAATTGCATATGATATAATGTATACTTGTGTTATACTTGTTTAATTGTTATTGTATCTGTGATATATATATATAGTAGAACTGTTAGTGAAAGCGGTGTGGATTACCGTTGTAGAAAATTTTCTGATTGCAGGTTACGTGCCCTTAGTGTGTATTTTGTGTACCATATTTTCTAGTTTACTCGGTCGGCCTATGTTACCTACCGAGTATAAGTGAACCATTCTCACTTCTATTGTACCCTTTTGGTGCAGATTTAGGTTTGGGTGCTCCCCACGTTGATTGACTCGGGCGATTGTTGAAGCTTTCAAGGTAGTCGATGACTTTCAGGCATTCGAATATCTTCTGCTACCTTTCTCTATAGACTATGTCTTTATTTTTATTTTAGAGATAGATTCTCTTGTATTTGATATCTTATGTATTTAATTTGTATTCGAGTTGTACTAAATACGTTCTTATATTGTTGACAGCTGATTTTGGAAGTTATGGCTGCATTGTTATGTTTCTTTCCACATTTATTATACTTATATGGTTCATCTTCGTTCTAGAAGCCTTACCCTGGGGTGATTATTATCTTTTCCCCCTTTGTGTATTGGCTAGGGTAATAGGCTTACTTGTTAAGGTTCGTCGTGGCAAGTGCCATCACGACCTTTTGGATTTTGGGTCATGACAAATTGGTATCAGAGAAGTCAGGTTTCATTGGTCTCAGCGGTGTAAGAATGGGATATTTAATAGAGTCTTGCGGATCGGTACGTAGACGTCCGTATCTATTTTGAGAGGCTATTAGATGTCTTTAGGAAACTTCTTTCATTTTATTCCTTATCGTGCGAATTTCTTATATACTTTGTATTCTGAGTTATGTTTCATTCTTTTTGCACAGATGGTGTTGACTAGGTCCAGCAAGGTCAGAGATGCAAAGCCTTTTCCCAGAGAATGAGCCTTGAGTCGTGGATGGACTCGAGGGAGTGGACGGGTTAGTGGATCAGCTCGGTCCAGGAGTAGTGCTAGGGGACTTTCCCTTGAGCCTCGTGTTGAGCATCTTGGAGGTATGGGTTTCACTCCAGTTCCTCAGAGTTCTTCTACCTCAGTGTTGGAGCTACTGTTGGTTTGTCTGTTGACCCATTTGGAGGGTGCTTCTTTGAGTTCATTTGGTCTTTCCCCAGCTCCGACTGTTATACCTCTGCCTGTGCCAGAGTATATGCATGCTATTCCTCCCATCATGAGTGTGGATCCCCCATAGAATTTACTTCATTTTTGGGCACTCCTCAGACCCTGAGTACTATTCCTTTTTCGGCGCCGATATTTAAGTATGATGTTTCGAGATCAGGAGTTCAACCTTCATTTATGTTACATCCCTCGGTGGGGTCTTGAAAAAATAGACTTATTTTGCCTCCTGCTCTTCAGAAATCCATGACAGAGATGGTAGTATATGGGGCATCCTTTCAGAGTATAGGGGGTCAGCCAGGGATACATGGACCTACCCATCGAGCGTCCCAGAGAAGCACCGAGAGGATGCACCGTCAAGATAGGCTTAAAGGTTTCTTTGTCTGTGATGAGTTTGGTTATTTGGCCTAGGACTTTCCCGCCGTATGATTAGAGCTACTCTTATTTCAGTAGTGTGAGGTAGGGTTACTACCAGAGGTGTGAGAGGTAGAGGTAGTGGAGCCCGTGGTGGTGCTTGTAGTGTTATTTAGTCAGTTGGTGGTCGTGGACTGTGTTATGCTTTGCCAACAGGACCTAAGGCAGAGGTTGTTGATACCTAATTTTTTCCCTCCACGACTAAGTTTAATCCTGAATTTCTTTATTTTTAAATAAAATTATAATATTTATTTTATTCGGATAAAAACTTTCCCAAGTATTTATCTAGTTAATTTTGTCATTGTAAGTAGCGATTATATGTTTCTATATCCATATATACGAGATTGTATAATTTCATTACTTAAATAATCATTTTACAAAAATTAAATTTTAATCAAGTATTATCTCAAAATTCATTCTAATAGATAAAATTTTGATCTAAATCTAATTTGTTCTCAAAAAATAATTTATTTGAAAAATATTTGTTTGGCTTTATTAAATCAAGAAGCTCAAAATTAAAATAGTTGTTAATTTGTTTCAAATGTTGATTAAATTTAGTCGATTTATTAAATTTCACCTTCATTGAAAGCAATTTGGTCATGATTCCAATGCAATTGGCCAATTGATTTTCAAATAGCTTAATATTTAAAGTCAATTGATTTTCAATTAGCTTAGTATTTATAGCCTATTGAACTAGAATCCAGACAATTAGGTTATTTGACAAATAGGCTAAAACAAATTTACCCAGTACCTTTCCCCATTTTTTAAATTGAGCTACCAGCCCAAAATCCCACTCCACAAAAACCTTGATCAAGAATAGCAGACACAAAACTCGGCCTAAATCCCTTTCTTCCTCCTTAACCTGATGTACATCAGCAAAACCAAAACCCGATATTAGCGAGGCAACAACAACAATACATGATACAACAACTGTAGTAACAAACAACTTTCAAAAAAACAACTAACTACAACGACGATTCCAACCGAGCAAACTTGTGATTGGTTCGGTAACCCGACCAAACCCAAAAACTACATACCAACAACTCTAGCGATTTGAGTACAGCCAGCCATATAACCAACACAATTAACCTAACTTTGTCCCAAACAACAACAACTTCAACCTAACAGTAACAAAAAATCGCACCACCTCAGCAATTCGTACGATTCCGTACAACTAATCCTTATACAATTTTTAAAAATTTGAATTACCCCTTTTATAATATCCCCAAAATGCCACTGATTTTTCCACATCCCATATCAATGGAAACTGAAAATCAAATTGAAATACCTTCCTACAAATATACTACTATTCCTAATATGAAAGGGGAATAGAAAGGCCAGATAGTGAAACCCCAAAAAGCGTGGGATTTTTCTATTCGAAGAAGGATTCCGGCTCCAAAAAATTCAACAAGACTCATTTGAGATTGAATCTCTAGGCTAAAAATTTAAGTTTATTTCAGTGGTGGCATAAATTTTTCGACAAAGCTTGTAAGTCCAGTTTGCTGCCCTAAAAAGGAAAACATACCTTTCCTTTTTTAGTTTGCTATTCTTCTTCATCTTCTTCGTGTTTAATTGCTATTTTTCGTAATTGTAGTAATGAATGCTGGGATTATATGCTTTAGAAGGCTTTGAAGCCCATAGAATTTTTATGTGATATGCATTGTGATGGTTATACTCCAATCTACTACTTTTCTTTGCTTAAATCGCTACCTGTTGGAATTTAGACCACAATTTTCTTATTGAGATTGAATGAGCCTTATTTGAGTGAAAAGTGTTCTTCATTATCGTAAGTGTATGGTTTTCTATTTGATTTATTTTTCATCTAAGTAGTAGCTAAAATAGAGCAACAGAGACTCTTTGTTGAAACTTGATACTTGAGTGTGTCAAGAAGTCAATGTAGTAATTTGAAGTTTGTTTCTAAGCTAAGGATTTTCTGAGGAGTTTCTTGGATTATGTCAAGGATGGGATAAAGTGTTTGTCTCATTCGTATTAAGTTCTGATCTCGTTTTTGGTTTTAGCCTAAAGCTTGAAGTTGAATAGGCTTATTTTTTTTTAGCTTAATTCCATTCTAAAAGATGCTATAATGATTGTTCATAACTGTTTTGTTAATTTTTGACTCTTTTCAATTTGAGACAAAACAAGATAGCTTTGAAAAATCATGGATTTTCTCTCCACTTTATATGTGTTCTATGTTTAGGAATCTGTCAACTACTTCTTCAGTAACCTTCCTTGTAAGAGGTCTAGATAACATGATTTGAATATGATTTTACTTTTGCTCTCTTTCCTCTTTCCTGGTTGTGTCAAATCCTTTGTCATGGTTGTACTTATTGGTGCATTAATGGATCAAATAATGGTTGTGTATGTTGACATTATCACTTATTAGATCATGTCTTTGAAAGTATGTTCCATCTAAATTGAGCAATATCGACTTGGTTGGATCCTTATTAGTAGTTGGCTTTCTTAGTGCATTTTGAAGATAAATGAGTCTATAGAAAATCTCATAATATCTTCCAAATTTAAAATCACTTGGATAAGTGCTATATCAAATGTTGTTTGTCTACTCTTTTGGATTACACTGTGATGAAGTTAAATGGTTGAACTTACAAAATTTTGTGTAGACCTGTAGCATAGAAAAATTGCTAATTAGTTTATTTGAAGACTCTTGTTTGTATGATTGGATATGATTGTTGAGTGTATAATAATTTTATATTTCTTCATGATATATGTGACATTGACATGAGTCCATTGCATTTCCTCCTCCTGCACATGCATATCCTCATGGGACAGGAAGGCCTAATGCCACCAAATCATGTTTTCAATGCCCAAAATGGGTAAAAAGTCGATTGAAAAAATTTGCAGCATTGGTTCAAGACAATATAACGAAAATAATAGGCTCAAGGCCTATTAAAAATTAAGGATTGAAGCTGGACAGGTTCAAACGAGTTCAAAACTCATTTTTTTAAAACTTTCTCCATGTATTATTTATTTATTTATTTACTTACTTACTTAGTTGTAATGAATTTTTTATTGTATGTATTAACTCTTAAATTTGGTTAATCCAAATAATTTTCCCTTCAAGTCGTTATTTTCGCTTTGTGTTTTGCATTTGCTTTAATTTTAGTTTGTCGTATAGTCTAGTATTTTGATTTAATAAAATGAGATTTTTATTTTTCCTTTAAGAACAAAATTTTAAATAAAAAATGACATTTACTTTTGTTCATGTTGATATTGTCTTATTTAAATTATAGAAAATTCTCTCAACATAAAAAATAAATTTTCCTTATAAAAAATTGAAATCCTTTTATAATTTGTCAAAATTTCATTATTTGTTTACTTTCTTTCCTTTTTAATATAATTTGTCTTCTCAAATTGATAAAACAAATGTACTTAACTAACATTTTCTTTTGAGGAACTTTTTTAATTCAAATAAAATAACTTTTCATTTGAATAAAATGAGTGTCATTTTTTGCAAATGAATTGTAAGATTTTATAAAATTAACCATGTTTTCAAAACTAGTCAAATGTCAAATTTTCTTTTGGTCAACCAACTTTTAACAGGCGCTCTTAAGTGTCTTAAAATCCTTCCCAAGGTGTTACTTGAATCCTTACATAGTTTCTCTATTTCAAAGGTTTATTTCTATTTTTAAGCTTTTGAAATGTTTTTATTTATCTTGATATTTTCTAAAAAAAAAAAAAAAGTCAAGTAGCGATTCTGTAACTTCTTAAATTATTTTGAATTTTTCTCTAAGTTTTGAAATAGTTTTTAAAAAGTCAAAAATAATATTTTCCAACCATTCAAAGCCTAAAAGGGGATAAAATAGAAATGGCAACTCCACTAGAGAATTTATTAAGATTCTAACGAAATTTTAGACTATTTTGACTGGTTATTTGACTTTACTTGATTAAATGTGGTGGTTTATTTGCATTCATGGCATTCTCTCACTCATTTGAGAATTAAGTGTTGGGAATACAATGGTTTATTGACACGTTAGGCATCCAATGACTATTTGTATTTTCAAACCTAAGTTGTCCACTTGAAAACCTGATCCAAGCACACTCTAGACATCTAGGATAGAGCAAAATCAAAATACTCTTTTTAGACATGAGCCTAGGATGACCCAATACCTGATGGGGTATTGGGCCCATTAAAAAATATACCCTGCGTCTATTGACCACGAGTTAATTACAGATGAATCATACTTATGTATTGAAGAAAGTTTGTGCCCAATTAATATAATCCATTATCATTTGAGTCGGGGGGAAAGGATCACCTTGTTTGCTTTGTGAAGGTGTGGATCAATCAATCCCCTACGAAGATTCAAGATATTGTTCAGGCCAGATAAATACTCCAAGGATTTGGTGAAAATATATGAAGTACGGAAGTCAAGAAAATCCTCAAGAAACATATAAGATATTTGTCTACCCTAATTAATATGAAAGTTGGAATTATGCAAAGAGTTGCTTGATCACAACTAGATATCGCATGTGACACGAGGTGGACAAAGCCAAGAAGGCAAAGATTGATGAAGGATAGTCTGGACGCTAGGGCTTCCTATTTTATTACTTGAACAGGACTATTTTCCCCTTATGTTATTTTTTCTTTTCCCCAAAACTTTGTCCCTCATTTGCCATGTTATAGGAATTTATGAACGTTCTTATTTTTATCTCTTGCGTGGGACTAATTTTCTTGCGTTTTGTTTTCTTTTCCTCAATCATTGTATCCTTTGCTTGCTACTTTTTAGGTGTCTATATCCTTTTAGATATTTATGAAAATGATTTTCGGGGATAATGGAATAATGTTAAAAAGCATATACTTCGTTCAAACGCGATAGGCCAACCCTTGGCTCAAAAGGGTCCCCAATTAGGATGCGTATTTATTTATATGCTTTTGTGATATAACTGTTTTATGTGCTTATACATGTTATGATGCTTCAAATCAAAGGAGAATTGATCCAATCCTATTTGTCATAAAGTACCTCTAAGCAAAAATATACACCCACTATATAAAAGTCCGGCCAAACATACTCCAACTCTTTCAAGTCTCTTAGAAAAGTCCGCAATTATTCTTAGAATTTCCTAAAAGTTATTTCTACCATTTCAGGAAGGTTGACTATGGACTTAGAAGAAGACATTATAGGAAGGACCGAAAAGAGCAACAGGATAATTTCTCAAGTCAAGAGGTAATTAGTAGAGTTAGACCAAATAGACAATACACTAAAGGTGAAAAATAAAAAAGTGGCTAAAAGGATTGTTGTGGCAAAACAAATACTATTTAAAAGCTTTATTCTATGAAATAATACATAAGGTCGGAAAAAAGAAGAGTTGAACCTTCCAGATAAATTCTACTTATCCAAATCATTGACTAAAATCCTGTTCATTGAAATTCTTGAGTCATCATTACCATGGATCGATTCACATAAGAGAAGAAGCTACTTTATGTGTTTACTTCCTGTCTTATCATCTTGCATTGTTTATTACTAATGGAATATAACACGTCAATCTTTGAGTTTTTTTTACTTTACAGGTAATAGAAACTATTTTGTGTTGGCATAAAATGGTGAAATATCCCTACTTCACTAGATCAAAGTGCATAAAGATTTCTATTGTGGCTATAGCTTTGTTATAGGAAAGGAAAAATGATTAGTAGTAAAATTGGACTCTACAGTCATGTTTAAAAACCTATAAGCGATTGTCTCGAGGATGGCATAGGGAAAAGTTTGATGCTACCATGAAAGAATTTTTCAAGACAGCCGAAATCAAGGAAGATAAATTAGAGAAAACATTGTTGAACTGAATTTTGGCTTCACTTATTACTTCTCGATCAATAGGATAAATGAAAAAATAAAATTTAATTTTTTACAAATTCGGTAGTAGTATGGATGAGGCCCGATACACATCCTATAAGTTTATTTACTTATCATTTGCTTTTTATCCTTTTCAAAAGGGATAGACTCACACTTGTGCGGATTATGACTAGAGTTTGTAAATATTTTCTAAAAATTCACAAAAAACCTCCTCTATTGCAAACCTCTTTATTGTTTATTTGGATTATCTACTTGATATTATCAAATTTGCCTTTTTTTTTATAAAGTGACAAATATCTAAAATCTACCAATGTCATGTCATTTCAAGAGCGAAAAAAATAAATTAAGGAAGATAATAATGAATGGGAGACAGTAGCCCTAGAATAGTCAACAGATGAGCTAAAGAGTTCAAGAATCCAAAAAGCCTAACCTAGAAGAAACTAGGGTGGTTAATCAGTGGACAACAAAAGTTAAAAGAACCAGGGTCGATATCTATTTAGAAAAAAACAAGGAAAGAAGGAATCTTTTTAATTCTCACAAATAAAAGTGGACAGTTGATCCTTCCTTTCATTACAACTATGTTTGACCTGAATTCTCAAGAATGAGATACGTAGGTGGCCTATGTCAGCTTCGGTCAATTCATTAAGGAATTTACCCTTCCCTTTTATGTACAAACTATGTTTGACCTGAATTCACAAGAAAGTGATACGTAGGCGGCCTATGTCGGCTTCGGTCAACCTATGAGGAGAATTTACCCTTTCCTTTTATGTACGAACTACGTTTGACCTGAATTCCTAAGAAATGGATACATAGGTGGCCTATGTCAGCTTCAGTCAACCCATTAGGAGAATTTGCACTTTCCTTTTATGTATGAACTACTTGATGACCTAAATTCTCAAGAATGAGATACCTAGGCGGTCTATGTCGGCTTCGGTCAACCCATTATATTTTCTATATATCCCTAGCGTAGTTCTGAATTATTTTTGACCTGATTCCTGCTTAAACAAGATACGTAGGTGCCCCAAAAACTCAATCATATTACCCCAAAAAATGAAAACTAGGACAGAATTTTTGAGAAAGAATCTCAAAAATTCAAAAGAAGAAGATCATCATCCAATAATGAGAATGATGACCAACAAAAACTTTAGGAGAAGGTATTGAGACCCTCTCAAGCCAAGATCATCTTGAACAGTATTAAACCGGGGAAAATTTTTTGACGAGGTCCTCAAAATTTTCACTAATATACTAGGATGAATTTTAAATTCCCCAGCACTAGGAGGTCAAAGCCAAGTTTCAAAATTCACTAGTGGTGATAAAGTCTAGATAGACTAAATCGCCAGCTATGACCGAACTTACTGTAGAATTCTCCAGTAACAATGATGAGTTTTTGAAAATCCTCCATCGAGTGTCGGATATAGTTGAGCCTCAAGATAAAGACGTTTGTTGAGCTAATACATGACATGACTGGCAGAGATTTTCTAAAAAGTTTTTTCATAAGTTCTTGAAATCAAGTTTTCAAAATCTAGACTATTTTTGAAATCTATACGCATCATTTTTGACTTAACTAGTTTTGCTTAAACATCTATTGAAACGGTAAGTCAGGGCAGAATTTCAAACATGACGGAGCACCCGAAAGATGGAAAGGAGAAAACCAAAGATCTAAGGAGGTTAGAACAGAGTAGTTTTACTCAAAACTAACAATTTTTCTGTGGATGCAGGGATCAATGCACAAAAATGGGGATCTTCTTCAAAATCCCAAGTGAATTGGGAACCGCACCAAGCATATATTGCTCAAGAATGGTATTTTTTGTAGCCCTAAAGACGGGGTCAACACCCATCCATCAAGGACCTTTTGAATTATCTATCTTATTTCAAGAGATCGTGAATGACAAATAAAGGAACCTTATCCTCTTTAGAATATTT
The DNA here is from genome assembly GCF_002878395.1 of Capsicum annuum. Lineage (NCBI taxonomy): Eukaryota > Viridiplantae > Streptophyta > Magnoliopsida > Solanales > Solanaceae > Capsicum > Capsicum annuum. The sequence goes on along the minus strand of NC_061122.1, from coordinate 207,181,160 downwards.
TATTTAGATTTATTTTTAAAAAATAGTCGCTAGCAAAAGCGACTTTGTGTCTACTAAATACATACTTTGAGCGCAAGTGCATTCAAAGAAGTTAGCACAGTATCTACAACAATAAAAAGGATCACTCAATAAGAGGAAAAGCAGAAAGTCATCCTTAAAATTTTCCTTGAAGCGAAGAAAAATAGTATTAGAGTAATCCCCATAAAAGGATTTTACCTTATTAACTTGCATCCGGTGGATCTGCTACTTAATTATTTCTTTAAAAAAAAGGAAGATTAATAGCGGACTAAGTCATTCAGATTACGATGCTTAGTATTTGTTATTAAACTATCATAATGCTTGACTGTGGTTATAAGTGAGAACGACATTATGTCTACTAACTGTCTACCTTGAGTATAGGTACATATAGAAAGCAAAAAGATAGAAATAAACTCAGATGAATGAAACTATTTTCTAGTCACTGAAAGGACATTTTATTTCATGACATTGCTGAGTGGGCCATTTTAATTCATTCCATTGCTAAGAGAGCCATGCCAAGAGGGAAATTTTATGTCATATTATTGTTGAGAGGTCCATTTCATGTTATACCTGAGAGGGCCATTCATGTCATTTCATTTCTAAGAGGGTCATGCTGAGAGGGTCATTTTATGCCATTACCGAGAAGGCTATTTTATTTTATCTCATCGGTAAGAGGGTCATAATACAGCTAAGACTTTGGCCTGAATAACAACAATTTCAACCTGATAGTATCAATAAATCACACCAGCTCAGCAATTCATACGATTCAATACAACTAATCCTTATCCCATTTTTTAAAATTTGAATTACCACTTTTACAAAATCCCAAAAATGCCCCTGATTTTCCCACATCCCACATTGGTGGAATATGAAAATCAATCTCAAATTTCTTCTTATAAATATACTACTATTCCTAATGTGAAAGGGAAAGAGAGAGACCGAATAGCGGGAATCCCAAAAAATATGGAATTTTGCTATCCGAAAAAGGATTTTGGTGAGGTATACACACCTTTCCTATTTTCGTTCGTTGTTCTTCTTCATATTCTCTGTGTTTAATCACTAGTTTTTGTAATTTTAGTAATGAATATTGGAATTGTATGTTGTAGAAGGATTTGAAGCCCATAGGATTTTCGTGTGATATGCATTGTGATGGTTATACTCGAATCTACTGCTTTTCTTTATTTGAATCGATACCTATTGGAATTTGGTTCCGATTTTCTTATTGAGATTGAATGAGCCTTATTTGAGTGAAAAGTGTTTTCTTTTTGTATAAACTTATTCGTTGCATTATTCTAAGTGTATGGTTTGATTTTTGATTTATTTTTCATCTAATCAGTAGCTAAAATAGATCAACGAAGACACTTTGTTAAAATTTGATACTTGAGTGTGTCAAGAAGTTAATGTAGTAATTTTATGTTTATTTCTAAGCTAAGGAATTTTCACGGATTTGCTTGGCTTATGTCAAGGAGGGGATGAAGCGTTTGTCTTATTCGTATTAAGTTTTGATCTCGTTGTTGGTTTTACCCTAAATCTTGAAGTTGAATAGGCTTTTGTTTTTTAGATTAATTCCATTCAAAACAACGCTATTATGATTGTTCATAATTGACTTGTTAATTGTTGACTCTTTTCTCTTTGAGATAGCACGGGATATCTTTGAAAAATCATCGCTTTTATCTCAACTTCATATGTGTTCTATGTTTAGGAATCTGTCAACTACTTCTTCAGTAACCTTCCTTGTAATAGGTCTAGATAACATGATTTGAATATGATTTTACTTTTGCTCTCTTTCCTCTTTACCAGTTGTATCAAATCCATTATCGTGGTTGTGCTTATTGGTGAATTAATGGCTCAAATGATGATTGTGTATGTTGACATTATCACTTATTATATCATGTCTTTGAAAGTTCGTTCCATCCAAATAAAGCAATATTGATGGGAGTTGGATCCTTATTAGTAGTTGGCCTTCTTGGTGCATTTTGAAGAGAAATAAGTCTATAGAAAATCCCCATGATATCTCCCATGTTTAAAATCACATTGAATAAGTGTTATATCAAATTTTGTTTGTCTACTCTTTTGCATACACTTGATGAAGTTAAATGGGTGAACTTACAAAATTCTATGTCGACCTGTAGCATAGAAAAATTGCTAGTTTATTTAACGACTCTTATTTGTTTGATTGGATATAACTGTTGAGTGTATACTAATTTTATATTTCTTCATGATATATGTGACATTGGCATGAGTACATTGGACTCTCCCCTCACACATATGCATATCCTCATGGGCTAAGAAGGCCCAATGCCACCAAATCATGTTGTCAAGTTCAAAAATGATTAAAAAATTGATTGAAAAAATTTGTACCATTGGTTGAAGACAATGGTGATGAAAAACTAGGCTAAAGGCCTAAGAAAATTTGAGGATTGAAGTTGGACAGATTCAACGAGTTCAAAACTCTATTTTTTTAACTTTCTCCATGTATTATTTATTTATTTATTTATTTACTTACTTAGTTGTGGCTGATTTTTTATCGTGTGTATTAACTCTTAAATTTAGTTAATCTAAATAATTTCCCTTTCAAATTGTTATCTTGGCTTTATATTTGCATTTTCTTTAATTATAGTTTGTCACATAGTCTAGTATTTTGAGTTAATAAATGAGATCTTTATTTTTATTTTAAGAACAAAATTTTTAAATAAAAAATGACATTTCATTTCGTTCATGTTGAAATTGGCTCATTTAATTTATAGAAAATTCTCTCAACATAAAATATAAATTTTCCCCATAAAAAATTGAAACCCTTTCATAATTTGTCAAAATTTATAATTTGTTTACTTTCTTTCATTTTGAATATAATTTATTTCTCAAATTGATAAAAAAATTGTAGTTAGCTAACATTTTCTTTTGGGGGACTTTTTTAACTCAAATAAAATAACTTTCCAGTTGAATAAAATGTGTGTCATATTTCGCAAATGAATTGCAAGATTTTATAAAACTAGTCATGTTTTCAAAACTAGTCAAATTTTCTTTTGGCCAATCATTTTTTAACAGATGCTCTTGGGTTTCTTAAAAACCTTCTCAAAGCGTAACCTGAATCTTTACCTAGTTTCTCTATTTCAAAGGCTTAATTATGTTTTAAGATTTTGGTATGTTTTTAGTTTAATTAATATGATTTTAGTTTAATTGATATTTTCTCAAAAAAAAAAATCAAGTGGCGACTCTGTAACTTCTTAAATTATTTTTGAAATAGTTTTAAAAAAAGTCAAAATCAAAGTTTTTCAACCCTTCAAAGCCTAAAAAGGGATAAAACAGAGGCTTCTGATGTTGTGATCACAAGTATCATCCCCGTTTGTTTCAGATATGCATCTGTATTATTTGACCCCGGATCGACTTTTTCCTATGCGTCTACATATTTTTCTTTGAGTTTTAATTCTATTAGTGAGCCCCTTTCCATGCATATTCGTGTATCTACCCCTGTAGGAGATTCTTTGGTAGTGGATCGGGTATACCGATTTTGTGATGTGACTTTCTCTGGCGATGAGACTTGGGTAGAATTTCTTGTGATAGATATGGTTGATTTTGTTGTTATCTTAGTTATGGATTGGTTGGCTCCTTATCATGTTATCTTAGATTATTTTGCTAAGGTCGTGACTTTAACCTCGCCGGGTGTACCAAGGATAGTTTGAGAGTGTGTGTTTCATTCGGGTCCTTAGAGGGTTATATCATATATTCAGACTGGCAGGTTGATTGAGAGGGGATATTTATCTTATTAGGCTCATATTTGAGATACTAGTGTTGTTTCACCTCTTTCCTTGGATTCGATTCGTGTTGTTCGTGAGTTTATGAATGTGTTCCCTACGAATTTTCCTAGTATGCCTTCGGATTGTGATATTGATTTTTCTACTAATGTTAAGCCAGGCACTAAGCCCATTTATATTTCTCCTTATAGGATGGCCCCAACCGAGTTGAAGAAATTGAAAGATCAGTTGTAAGAGCTGCTAGATAAGGAATTTATTCTACCTAGTGTATTTCCTTGGGGAGTGCCTATCTTGTTTATAAATAAGAAGTATAGGTCTACACGAATGTTAATTGATTATCGACAGTTGAACAAGGTAATAGTTAAGAATAAGTATCTTCTTCATCACATTCATGATTTATTTGATTAGCTTCAGGGTGCTGTGCTGTTTTCGAAGATTGATTTGAGGTTCGGTTATCACCAGTTGCAGATTAGAGCTTTGGATAGTTTGAAGACAACTTTTTAAACTTGATATGGTCATTATGAGTTCTTGGTCATGTTTTTTGGGTTGACCGATGCCCTTATTACATTTATTGAGTTAATGAATTGAGTATTTTAATCGTATCTCGACTCCTTTGTTATTATATTTAAAGATAATATCTTGGTGTATTCCAAGAGTGAGGCTGAGTAGAAGGAGCATTTGCTAATTGTGCTTCAGAGATTGAGGGATGAGAAGTTTTATGTAAAGTTCTCCAAGTGTGAGTTTCGGTTGGAGTCTGTTTCTTTCTTGGGTCACGTAGTGACTAAGGGTGGTATTATGGTTGATCCAACTAAGGTTGTAGTAGTTCGTGATTGGGCTAGACCTACCTCACCCATCGAGATTTAAAGATTTATTGGCTTGGCAGGTTATTATCGGTGTTTTGTTGAGGGTTTCTCGTCTATTCCAGCTCCGTTGACCAATATAACTTAGAAGAAGATTTCATTTCAGTGGTTTGATGCTTGCGAGACGATCTTTCAAAATTTCAAGAATTTGTTGACTTCAACTCCTATTTTGGCTTTGCCTAAGGAGAGCATGGGTTTTACTGCATTTTATGATGCTTCAGGTGTTGGATTAGGTGTTGCGTTGATGCAGGAGGGCAAGGTAATTACATGTACTTCTAGTCAGCTAAAACCCCATGCGAAGAACTATCCTGCCCATGATTTGGAGTTGTGTTCAGTTATGTTTACTTTGAAGTTGCGGAGGCACTACTTGCAAGGAGTTTATTGTGAGATTTTTTCAAATCATCATAGCCTTTAATACATCTTCACCCAATGAGATCTTAATATGAGGCAGTGTCCATGGCTTGAGCTAAAAGTCGACTAGCATGAATAGCTTGGCACTTCTTTTGACCCAAGAGAGGACCTTGGCCTTAGAGGTTCATCTTTAGCTAACAAGATGGTTAGTTTTGATATTTTGACACTTGGGCGTGTTTTGGCATTTGTGGAGGCTAGATTTTTTTTTTATAGAGAAGATTTAAGCTCATCAATTTGATAATGTTGGATTGAGGTTGATTTGAGATAAGGTGTTGAGTAGGGAGGCTAAGAAAGCCTCACTTGATTCAGTTGGCGTTTTGTGGATTAGGGGCTAAGTTGTATGCCAAGAATGGGTGACTAAATTCAGTTGATCTTGGAGAAAGCCCATTCTTCCAAATAATCCATCTATCCAGGTGTGACTAAGATGTATCATGACTTGAGATAACACTACTAGTAGGGTGGTATGAGGCAAGACGTAGTGGATTTTGTGGGTCATTGTTTGTGTTGTCAGCAGGTGAAAGGTGAGCAAATGAAACCTGGTGGTTTGCTTCAGAGATATATTCTCGAATGGAAGTGGGAACGGATCACCATAGACTTTGTGATTGGCTTGTCTCATACATCTCTTAGTTTTGATAGTGTTTGGTTCGTCATGGACAAATTGACCAAGTTGGCTAATCTTATTTTGCTTCGTGTCTCATTCAATCTTGAGAGGTTGGCCCGTATATACACTCATAAGATTGTGTGACTACATAGTGTGCCATTGTCCATTATTTTAGATAGAGGGTCAGTGTTCACATCTCATTTTTAGTAGACTTTTAAGGATAAGTTGGGTACTCGAGTTGATCTTAGCATAGCGTTTTAACCCTAGACTGATGGTCAATTAGAGTAGATTATTCAAGTTTTAGAGGACATGTTTCATGCTTGTGTGATGGATTTTGGTGACCAGTGGGAGCAATATTTAACTTTAACAGAGTTTGCTTATAATGACAGCTACTATTCCAATATCAATATGGCTCCTTTTGAGGCATTTTATGGTATACGTTATTGATGTTTTGGAGATTATACCTCGAGATAAACACTTTCCTCGTAAGTACTTGGATAAAGTTCAGATAATTTAGGACATACTTTGAGTGGTTCAGAGTAGGCAGAAGTGTTGTACCGACCGTAGGATTTGTGCCTTGAGATTTGGAACTGGTGATTGTATTTTCCTTCGAGAATCCCCCAAGAAGGTTGTGAGGAGGATTGGGAAGAGGGTCAAGCTTAGCCCCAGGTATATTAGTCCATTTAAGATTTTTTGGACTGTTGGTGATATGGCCTATGAGTTGGATTTTCCCACAGATTTGTCAGCTGTTCATCCAGTTTTTTATATTTTTATGCTTTGCTAATATATTCTTTATAAGTCTCATGTCATCCGTTGGGAGTTGGTTCAGTTAGATGAGCGGTTGTCCTTTGTTGAGGAGTTAGTCTCTATTTTAGCTAGGGATGTTAGGAGGTTGCCCTCTAGAGTTATCCATGTGGTTAAGGTTCAGTGGGGACATCGACCTATATATGAGGCTACTTGGGAGGTCGAGTCTGATATGCATAGTTCTTATCCCCAGATCTTCATTGATTTAGATATTTCTTCGCCTTAGTTTGAGGACGAACTAGATTTTTAGTGGATAATGATGTAACGACCCAAAAAATTGATGAAATATGTTTATGTGTGATTTGATTATTTTACCCCTCTTCTTAGTTGAATTATGGTATTTCTGGGGTGAGGGGGTGATTGACATAATTCTCGATGAATTTTGGTGTCTTTTGTGCGATATTGTTGTTTTTTACGGCTTCGAGAGACTTATTTTGGACTTCTGTAGTTATCTTTTGATCCGTGCGACAGATGTTTGAACTAACTGCGCTAACAGATTTGAAACATTGATTATAAGGTAGTAACATGTTTGTTGTGGTTTTGTGGCTCTTAAATCTCATTTCAACCCTCGATTTGGAAAATTGTGATTTCAAATTTCAGGGGTCAACTAATCTGAGGGAATTTATGCACCTCAGTGTCATTATATAGGCTTGTTTAGCCTTGTTTTGTGGACTTATTGTGTGATTAATGTGTTTTTATCGATATAATAGAGCATCTGAGTTTTAGAATACATGACTATAACGTTTAAGGTGTGTTTCAAACAAGTTTGGAATCAATTTAGTCACTTAGAGTTTAGACGAGAAAGCTAGTGTTACTAGCTTGATTTATGTGTTGTTCTAGTTCATCTCGATAGATTGTAGTGTAGGTAATGAGTTCCTAAGGGTATTATTGTGTAATTATGTGTGTAATAACCTGTTTATAGTGTTTAAGGTTCAACTGAACCAAGCCAAGAGTCAAAACTAAGTTAAACATCAAAAGGACAAAACTAATATTCTTAGCTTAAGCTTCTAGGTCATCGTCTTGGATTGTATGTGGTTTTGAGATCTAATTCAGGGTGTTTGATTCTATAGTATGCTTGGTGAGTTTATCATGATGATATATGGATAATACCAAATCTTTAAATCAAGTTAAAACATCACCACAAGGCTTGGAATGGTTGGACAAAAGCATGGGACAAGACTTGACAAAAAATAGACATTTTGGGGTCATTGGCGTGCCACGGACCATAGCCACTGCATTAGGGTTCATGCCACTCCCTTGGGGACATATTAAATGAACTATTAAAGTGTTTTACTGCAATAAGGGCATTCCACATACTCTAGGTACCGAGATAAGGGGCGTGGCCCGGACCTAAGTTCAAATCGGCAGCTTGTGTCCTCCTATAAATAGGGCCCTTAAATATTATGTTGTATACCTTGGACGACCTTGAAATTTTGATGGAGGATGGAGAACACTTAAATAAGGATTTTTATTCCATTATTTTGTTTTTTTTTTTAATGTATTTTAACATGTATTCAATCATTGTTATTACAATTATGTCTGTGAGTAGCTAAACACCCTTTTTCGGGGTTAAGGCCAAGAATATGATTACTCTTGTAATGAATTGATTTGGTTTTGATTATTTATCATATATGGTTATTTATTTATCCTTTTTTTTTTACTATTTTAAGGATTATCTACCTTTTTTTTTATGTATTTTAACATGTATTCAATCATTGTTATTACAATTATGTCTGTGAGTAGCTAAACACCCTTTTTCAGGGTTAAGGCCAAAAATATGATTACTCTTGTTATGAATTGATTTGGTTTTGATTATTTATCATATATGGTTATTTATTTATCCTTTTTTTTTTTTACTATTTTAAGGATTATCTACCCTTAGAATACATTCATAGTTATCTTGTGAGCCAGGAAGGAGGAACAAGAGGATAGAACGTAAGGATAAATAGTATAAGATTGTAATCTTCTAGAGAATAAAGTTATAATTTGCATTTAGGATAGGAATATACCTAATTGACCTATTTGGTTCACTTACGGGATGAAATATGAATGCATTTAACTTAGTTCTCACATCTTTGCTCAATGATGTAGAGGCTCGGAAGACCATAATCATAATATCAACCCAGTAAATTAACAACAAAGATAAGTAACCTAACCAATGAAGTTCAGTAGCATAGTATGATTGTTCGCAAAGCCTTAACCCTAGGTTTCTCCCAATTAATTGTCCAAGATCTTTAATTTACCGCATTGTTAGTTTACGATTACTTATAACTTTCAAACTCCTGTGGCTACGTTTGCATTGAATTGATCGTAATAGTGAACGAGATTTGGATAGTTGCCAACACAAGTCTCTAAGGGATCGATACTTGGCTTGTAAAAGGTCATCGTATTACTTGGTGAGACCACGTACACTTGCATGTGCACTTGAATGCAACATCAACTTTGTGAAAATGATATTTTTTTAAATTCTGATATCACATCAAGTCCGGAGCATCAAATTTAGTGTGGTTGCATAATTCGTTTGCATATATCAGGGTCTGAACGAATTTTGAACACCCTGTTGAATTCCGTTTGGACTTACGAAAAATCTGGTGCATTAGGTTGCTAGTGAAACCTTGAAAACAAATAGTAAAACTCATTTGAGGAAGCCGATTTATTCTTTATGTACCTGATAACCTGATGCAAGTATAAATAGCCCCTTTTAAAACGATTTTAGCTAATTTTTCACCTTGCCTCTTTAGATTTAAACCCTAAAATAGTGTGAGAGCTTATCAGTGAAGCTTGTTGGTGTTTGGAAAGCTAGATTAATATCTATTTATTCATTTTCTTACGGATCTAAGGTAAGAATTCATCCTTTTCCTAGTAAATTTTTGATTAATTTCTCAAAACTTCAAAAATCTTAGGGCTTGATTTTAATACCCAATTTCGCTCATTTTCACTTGAATAATATTTTAATCTTATAATCACTAGTTTTTCATCAATTTAACCTTCAAAACAACTTAGATTCTTGATTTTAACACGAATTTCAAAGATTTTATCCGGTAAAGCTTAAAAATATTTTTTCTTTGATTTGAACCTCATTTTTTACTCTATTTGACTGGGTTTTCAGCTATACGTTTCTAAAAGTTTAAGGAATATATTTTTGAAGTAAAGTTATGATTTTGCCCTTTTTTTTTAATGAAAATTCATTTCGGGGGTTCGTTTTGACCCCAAACTAAAAGTAGGTCATATAGATATCATTATATTTTTTTTGACGCATAGATTCTATATTTCTTGATTTTAGTTAATTTTGAAATAGTTCGTGAGAAGTAGGGCTTTGTGGTTGAAGTATTGCAAATCGATTTCAGTCTTCGAGGTAGGTTATGGCTTAACTCTTCAGACTAGGCTGATAGTTAATTCGTATACCAAAATACATGTTAAGGGTGAAAACAAATCATGAAATACGACTATCTATATGTTGTTCCTAAGGATGTACAAATTGAATCGTTAAGTCAAACCGAACCGATGAATCAAACCAAAAAAAATTGACTTATGGTTTGGTTTGATTGATTTGGTGTTGGCCCAAAAAAAAAAATGATCATTCTTCGTTTAGTTTGGTATTAGAAAAAATAAAATCAAATCAAACTCAAACCAAACCGACGTAATACATATATAATTTTAAATTTTTATACGTAAAAAAATATTACTTATAATCTACTTTCTAATTACTTTTATTATTTTTTTATATTCAGAAAATATATATATATTCTAGGGCCTTTAATTATGGTATTTTTTTTATTAATAACAAATTAATACAAAGCTCAATATCTGTATCTATAATCTATCTATATCTATATCTATAATATATTAAAAGTGTGAAGGGCCTTAGAAATGTTGTTTGAACTTTTTGTCCTTCATTAAAAGTTTTCGCTTTAGACAAAATCGTCTTTTCACTATTTTTTTCTAATTTTTAAAAGTTAATAATTAATTAATATATATTTATGGTAAAACCTTTTCTTATTAGAAGTCGTTAGAATTAATGACAACTAATACTTTTTTTTATTAGTTTAAGAATTATAAAACAACTAAATTTGATTTTAATAAGATTTGAAAAATCTAGAAACAAATATAAAAGCTTTAGAATAAGAAAATTTTAATAAGTATTAAATTTTAAAAAGTTTTAAATACATAATAATAAATGTCTTTTTATTATTTATCAAATTATTATTTAACTATTTTTACGAAAAAAACACGTCCCACCTCAAAAAGAAAAAAAAAAGTAGTGTCAGATTGTAGTTAGCATACGACCTAATTTCTTTCTTTTAAGTATGGTTTTTGATTTAATTAGGATTCCTTAATTTTCTTTTCTTTTAAGTTTTCTTTGTCTTGATTTTCTCTAATAATTAGTTTTTTATGAAAAAAGTTTCTCAAATTAGATTAAATTTCTTTCTTTCATCAACTCTTTCTTAAAAGGAAAAAAATTGTACATCTATATATTGAGTATTCCCTTTTTCCAATAAATAATAGAATAACATTCTCAATTTAATTGTTAAAGAGTATGTTCAAGAGAAGATTAGTTTTGTGTTCTTTAATATTAGTTTTTAATTTGTAGGTCAACAATATTAAATATTATGCATCTTTTATTAACCTTTTTTAATCATATGATTTATTGTAATTTCAATTGTTGGCTTTCGCATGATGTGCAGGTAAAGAAAAATTATGTGAGTGTGTGGTTGAGACTTCGTGCCGATTACGAGAGGATTTAAAGGTATGTTTTTATTAAAAAGGAATTATTTCTCATTCATATTAGCACAATTTATGTTGTTAAGGCGTTGATTAGAAGTACACGTTCTGCTCTTTGATTCGATTTTATCAAATTTCAATTCAATTATTTAATTTACAATTTTAAAAAGCAGCATCGAACACCGAATCGAACTATTTTAGTTTGGTTTGTTTTCTTTCAACTTCGTTTTTATTTGATTTGGTGTTTAAAATATTTGAACTTTTTGTCCTTCGTTAAAAGTGTCTACTTTAGCAAAATTATTTCTTCAATATTTAAGAATTGAAATTTTATTAAATATTTTAATAAAATACAAAGTGTGAAGGATCTTTGAGAAGTGATTTAAATTTTTTGTTGTTCATTAAAATATTTTGCAATAGACAAAATCATCTAATTTTAAATAATCAAATACTACACGTGTGAGACACGTGGGGTTTAACTAGTTAATATAAAAACCTAAAACTCTTTAATTGCTTCACTTTTTACATTTTACTTTCCAAGTTTTCAGAGATTTCTCATCATTTTCTCATCTTACTTTTCTCATTCGTCAGGTTGTGATTTAGGTTTGTTTCTCTTCTTTCTCTCTCTCTTTTTTATGGAATTATATTATAATTAATTACTTTATGTTGTCAAGTTTTTAATAAGTTGTCTCCAATTCTTCATTCTTTTTTGTGCTCATATTTTATGTGAAGGAAACTTTCAGACAAGCTACTGTGACAAGTGACTTAGAAATTGAACTACTTAGGTATCCACATAATATTACTTTGAGAGATAGTAGTTTAGACGTCTTAGAAATTTGTCAACTTCATTTTTATTGGAACTACTCTATGACTATTATTTTTTTTCATCTTTTTAGTGAAAACATTTAATTTTTTTCTTCAATCACATTATAATTGTAAAAAAACTATGAAAACCAAAAAATTAAAAAAATCGAAAAAACCCAACTAAAATCAAAATAAAAAACCGATTATATATTGGTTGATTTGGTTTATAGATTTAGAAAACCGACATTATTGGTTTGGTTATATTTTAATAAAAAATTGAACCAACCCGACCTATGTACACCCCTAGTTGTGTCCTTGTGGGGCCTAAATGTGATGTAACTGTTGAATCTGAGATATCTTGTGATATGTGTAATGATGCGGGGTCATAAGTGATATTGATAGTCTGGAATACGCGAATAACCATAATGTGTTGTTGGAAATGCCTATTGTGGTACATTTGGTATATTGTGATATATTTATACTTTGTTGACATATGAATCGTGTAAAAAAATCATGGATAGTGGAAATAGTGAGTGGATATAGGCTCGCGTGGTTGTGGAATTGTAACATAGTGATTGGTTGTATAAGTACATCATATGAATTGGTTGTGGAAATACACCATGTAGATTGATTGTTAGAATACTCATATTGAATGGCTGTAAACATTACATCATCATTCTTATGTCATCATACACATTATTCATTTGTTTGTTTTATTGTTTTTATTTACTTGTTGTCATGTAAGTGTACTTGATTTATGTCTTATGTTATGTATGTGCTTTGAAAATACTGGAAATAGTGAAAACACTGAAAATACTAGAAATACGAGAAACCTGGAAAATACTGAATATTGGTATCAAATATTGAATATTGTGAACATTTTTCGAAGGATTATGTCGGAGAAAACTCGAAGACTGTTTATCAACCTCAAGGTTGTGTGCCGACCTTGTACATCATTATCATTTAATACATTGCCTTTGCTTTATTGGGTTAATGTTGTGATTGAATTTACTTGACTTGTTATATATCTATTTGCTTTATATCCTATTACTTATACTTGACCATCCTGTATATGCATGTTCTTCTCTATTTATACTTGCATGTGATATAATGTATATTTGTGTTATAGTTTCTATATTATTGTTGTATTTGTGATATATATATTAGAACTATTAGTTCAAGGGTGTGGACTACTATTGTGGGACATTTTCTGATTGTAGGTGACATACCCTTAGTATGTATTTTGGGTACCTTATTTTCTATTTTGCTCGATCGGACTATGATACCTAATGAGTACAAGTGGACCATATTCACTCCTACTGTACCTTTTCGGTGCATATTCTGGTTCAGGTGTACCCCATGTTGCTTGACTGAGGCGATTGTTGGAGCTTTCAAGGTAGTTGATGACTTTCAGGCGTCCGGATGTCTTCTGCTACCTTTCTCTATAGACTGTCCTTATTTTCATTTCAGAGGTAGATTTTCTCTTTTATTTGGATATCTTATATATTTCATTTGGATTCAAGTTGTACTAAATACGTTCTTATATTATTGACACCTGGTTTTAGGAGTTATGGTTGCATAGTTATGTTTCATTTTGCATTTATTATACTTGTATGATTCAGCTTCTTTCTAGAAGCCTTACTTTGGGGTTATTATTATCTTTTCCAACTTATGTATTGATTAGAGTGATAGGTTTACTTGTCAAGGATCGTTGTAACAAGTGCCAACATGACCTTTTGAATTTTAGGTCATGATAGACCTGTTCCTTCTTGGTTGGATAATAGTGTTTCTAGGAATTAACACAATCATGACACTACCGTCCACCAACAGTTTTCAAACCAAGGGAAAAAGGGGGTAACATCCAACAACAAAAGGTCCTGCACCATTTTGCTACCTTCACCACTCAACATTTTAGCTCACACTGCAGCACCATAAGAAATAACATCATCAGGTTTTCCAATGAAAAAGTTTTTGTTAGGATTCAAACAGAATAAGAAAACCACAAGTAAAAGAAAACAAGAAAAACACACAAATTTACGTAGAAACCCTTGTGGAAAAAACCACAGGCAGAGGCAGAGGGGGTTTCACTATAATGAAAAGAGAGTACAATGTAGAGAAGGCTGAATTTTTTGAATGCCCAAAACAACCCACTAAATGCACTTATATAATATGTGCATACAAATAAGTCCTGGTTCCAAAAATATAAAGGTCCATATCGGGCCTGTCAGCCCTATCCCTACGCTTCCACCACAGACCCCATTAAAAATCACCAACATGGGTTGCACCACGAAACTTTCTGGGCCGAATTAACAAAATTTGGGTCAAAAATCTAACAATCTCCACCTTGACACGAATTCTAATTCAGAACTCAAATCCATTTCAAAACAAACTCTCCACCTCTTCCACAAAAACCCCTAAGGAAAAATCTTAACAGCTAACACTAACCAAGTCCAAACAATGCTCAAACTTGGCACTTGGTAGCGTCTTGGTCATCATATCAGCAGGATTATCATGAGTACTAATCTTGCTCACCATAATATCACCACGAGTAATAATTTCACGCACAAAATTACACCGAACATCGATGTGCTTTGTCCTCTCATGAAATATCTGATCTTTCGTAAGGAAGATAGCATTCTGACTATCACAAAAGACCGTAGTAATCTGTAAGTCTTTGCTAAGTTTACCAAATAGACCCCTCAACCAAATAGCCTTCTTGAAAACCTCTGTAATAGCCATATACTATGCCTCAGTAGTTGACAAAGCAACTGTAGTCTATAAGGTAGCTTTTCAAATAATAGCACAACCACCAATGGTGAAAACATAGCCTGTAAGGGATCTCCTTTTATCATGATCTCCTACAAAATCAGAATCAACATACCCCATTACTCCATCTCTGTTTCGCCCAAACTGCAAACAAACATTAGCAGATCCATGCAAGTATCTGAAAATCCACTGAACTGCTTTCCAATGTTCTTTGCCAGGATTTTCCATGTATCTACTAACTGCACTGACAGTATAAGATAAATCTGGTCAGGAATACACCATCGCATACATAAGAGACCCGACGGCACTAGAGTATGGAACTCGAGACATATAGTCATGCTCATCATTTGTCATTGGAGATAAAGTGACCGAGAGTTTGAAATGAGCTGCCAATGGAGTACTAACAGGATTGGCATTTTGCATATTGAACCTGTGAAGCACTTTTTCAATATATCTTTTCTGACTTAAGTATAACTTACAATTCTTTCTATCCCTCAGAATCTCCATGCCAAGAATCTTCTTTGTTGCTCCTAGATCCTTCATATCAAACTCCTTAATGAGCTGGGCTTTAACTTTTATTATCTTTCTCATATCCTTTGTTGCAATCAATATATCATCAACGTATAAGAGAAGATACACAAATGAACCATCACTTACCTCCTTGAAGTAGACACAATAATTATAGCTGCTCCCCTAAAACATATGAGAGGTCATAAAAGAGTCAAACCTCTTATACCATTGCCTGGGCGACTGCTTTAAGCCATAAAGAGATTTTTTCAGCAAGCATACATAGTCCTCCTTTTCTGAGACTACAAAACCCTCTGGTTGCTGCATATAGATGTCCTCCTCAAGTTCTCCATGTAAGAATGCAGTTTTGACATCCAACTGCTCAAGCTTAAGATTGTGCATGGCCACAATACCAAGCAATGCTCAAATCGAACTATGCTTTACAACTGGAGAAAATACATCTTTGAAGTTAATACCTGGAGCCTGACTGTAACCTTTAGCAACTAGTCTTCTTTTGTACCTAGCATCTTCAACTCCCGATGTTCCTTCTTTCTTTTTGAATACCCACTTGCAACGGACAACTTTCTTATCTTTAGGCAATCTCACCAGATCTAATATTCTATTTTTATGAAGTTATTCAATCTCCTTCTTCATAGCAATCATCCATTGGCCGGAATCATCACAACTAACTACCTCTGAGTAAGAAGAAAGATCATTACCGAAATCAATACCTTCTACTACACTCAATGCATAAGCAACCAAATCGGTTTTAGCATACTTCTGAGGAGGTCTAATATCTCTTTTAGGCCTGTCCTTAGCAATAGAATATTGTGGCGCCACTGGTGGCGAAGAATAAATAGTATCACTCTGTATCTTCGGGATAGACTGATGGGTAGGCACTGGTGTAGACTTTTCTCCAATCTGCAATTCAACATGGGTGCTTGACTTTTGCTGATTCATGTCACTAAGCTCATCTGGGGGAGAAACACTAGATTTGGAGGAAGCCCAAAGCATGGCAGTTTTATCAAACATAACATCCCTGCAATTATAACCTTTCTGCTTTCTGGATACCAAAGCTTATAGCCTTTAACACCAGGCTTATAACCCATAAATAAGAATTTGACAGATCTAGGTTCCAACTTTTCATTGTCACCATGAGCATACGCAGGATATCTAAATATCCTCAAATTAGAATAACTAGCAGGAGTATCAAACCATACCTCTTGTGGAGTCTTTTTACCAATAGCGACTGAGGGAGAGCGGTTAATAAGAAGACAAGTTGTGGAAGCAGCTTCAGCCCAAAAAGACTTGGGTAAACCAGCATCAGAGAGCATACAACGCACCTTCTCTATTATAGTCTTATTCATTCGTTCGGCCACACTATTCTTCTGTGAAGTATGATGAACTGTCAAGTGTCTCACAATTTTTTCTGACTTTCATAAAGTATTAAATTCATTAGAACAGAACTCTAAACCATTATAGGTTCGAAGGCGTTTTACCTGCTTCCCTGTCTGTTTTTCAATCATAGTCTTCCACTCCTTAAAAGTAGGCAACACATCATTCTTTTTCTTAAAAAAACACCTAAACTTTTTTCAAATAGTCATCAATAATAGTCAACAAGTAATTCGCGCCTCGTATAGAAGGTACTCTAGCAGGACCCCAGAGATCAGAATGAATGTAATCAAGTGTGCCCTTAGGTGAGTGGATGCCTTTAGTGAATCTGACTCTCTTCTGCTTTCCGAATATGCAGTGCTCCTAGAACTCCAATTTGGTAATACTCTGCCCATCAAAAAGTCCTTTCCTGCTTAGTTCAGTCATCCTGTTTTCACTTATATGACCTAGGCGCATATGCCAAAGTTTAGCAACATCACTTTCTGATAGAAAGGAGGTAGAAATAGTTGCATCACCTATAACAGTAGAGCCTTGCAAGACATACAAATTTGCAAACTTTCTCTATCCCTTCATCACAACAAGAGCACCTTTAGTAACCTTCAGGACTCCACTTTCACCAGTGTACCTATAACCGTTCGAATCAAGGGTACTCAAGGAAATAAGATTTCTCTTTAGGTCTGGGACATACCGCACATCACTAAGTGTCCTCACAACCTCATCAAACATCTTGATCCTGATTGTTCCAATACTAACATCTTACAAGGTATGTCATTTCCCATCAATACATCACCTTTAGAGACTGTTTCATATATTGTAAACCAATCTCGATTACGACACATATGAAACGTGCAAGCTGAATCAAGAATCCAATACTCACAGAGTTTGGAGTTAACATCAAAAACTACTAAGAGTTCTCCATCACTACCGCCATCTTCAACAAAACTGGCTTCACTAGACTTTTCTGATTAGTTTCCCTTTGGTTTTGGAGCTTCTCTTTTCAATCTATTCTATAACTTCTAACACTCAGATTTGATATGGCCCTTTTTCTTGCAGTAATTACAGATTTTGTTTCTATTTTTGGATTTCAACCTATTCCTATCATCAACCCCAAAATTCCTTTCACGAGTTCTTCCTCCTCGAATAATGAGACCATCTCCTTGAGTCTCCAACCCATTCACAAGACACTTCATCTTCTCCTTAGAGAACAATGCATCATAGAATTCATCAACGTCAAGGTATCACGACTATATAAAATCGTATCCCTAAAGGTCGGGTATGATGCAGGCAGCGAACACAACAAAATCAACCCTAAATTTTTCTCATCTTACTTAACCTCCAGAGTCTCTAAATCAGAGACGATGTATTTAAAGACAGATAGGTGATCTTCCAAAGACACACCCTCAGATGGGAATAAAGTCGTTGTTTGAAATTCAACTTACTTGTTAGGCTTTTTGTCATGCATAAAGATTTCAGTTTCAACCACAACGCAGTGGCAGTGGTCTCCTTCAAAACATTCTGTAGAATCTGATTGGATAAATGAAGGGTGGATTTGAGATAGAGTCTTCCGATCTTTACGTCGTTTGTTCTCGTCCATCCACGATAAGGTCATCTTGTCAAACCCTAATAGAGCATCGTCTAAATCCATCTGCGCGAGTACAACCCGCATCTTAACCTGCCATAACAAAAATCTGGTGTTGCGATCCAACAACAGAATATCATACTTCATGGTTGCCATCCTCGAGAAAACAATTAACCAATCTCCGATACCAGTTTATTAGGATTCGGGCGGAATAAGCAAACAACAAGTAAAAGAAAACAAGAACAACACAGAGATTACGTGGAAACCATTGCGGAAAAAACCACGGGCAGAGGCAGAGGAGGTTTCACTATAATGGAAAGAGAGTACAATGTGGAGAAGACTAAATTTTCTGAATACCCAAAACAACCCACTAAATGCACTTATATAATATGTGCATACAAATAAGTCCTAGGTCCAAAAACATAAAGGTTCATATTTGGCCTGTCAGCCCGATCCCTACGCTACCACCACAGACCCCATTGAAAATCACCAACATGGGTTGCACCGCAAAACTTTCTGGGCCGGATTAACAAAATTCGGGTCACAACTCTAACAGTTTACCATAAGTTGTAGAAATTTTTGGATTCTAGTGGTGACACCAACCAGAATGACATCAAGAACTGTACTCTTGTCCATTTTAGTAATCTCTCAAACACTTCTTAACTGGTTCCATACACTTTCTAAATAAATCCATGTAAGGCTCCTTAAACCTAGCTCGCGTGATGGTAAGGTAAAAATCAATGCTCGCATACATAGATTCAATCTCAACGGTGATCTGAGCAGTGGATGAAGGTGTCCTCTTTGCCTTTCACTTGTAGTTCTCAACCTCCTGAGTGTCCTAGGATTAACACTGATATCCTTTTTGTTCTTCCTATTGATTTCCTGAATAAAATGATTCACAATCCTAATGCGGAAGTCAACAAATCTTTAAGTTGATTGTAGAAAAAAAGTAAGTATTCAAGGAACGATTTTCTCAATCCATCTACACGGGGAGAGCTGAAGCACTTACTGTCATTGGTATCTAATTACATAGAATATCAAAATAAATGCTCGGTTATAGTACATATAACGAATTTAAACATTTATATGTTTTTTAAATCAATCTTGAAAAAGATAGAGAAACAATCTTCGATTACATATACACATAGGTTGTGTCCAAGAAAAACTTTAAGTTATAGTCACACGTTAATAGTTAACTAAAAATAAAATTCTTTGACTTGTTTTCCAAAAAAGTGAAAAAATAACAATAAATTCAACAAATACATGATAAATAACTCAATAATACAAGTCGTCAGAATGACTTCGGAAAGAAAATAGCAATCACCAAATATTATACATTGTCGGTTCAGATAAAAATACACGTAGGGGCTAAAAAATATCTACGAAAGAAAATCGTTTGACAACATGAGAAATAAGCATCATTCTCAATAAAAGTAGTTGCTTGATTGTTGATGAAAGAGGACTCAAAATTGACTTACAGTTGTAGTAGCCCTATTTTTTTCATTCACAGTAGAAGAAACATTTTTGACAGAAGAGAGTTTTCGGCAAAAGGTGCTTATGAAGCGTTGTTTTTATTTTATTTTCTTGAAGCGCTAATTGTCCCTTCGGGAAAAAAAACGCTAGTTACTATTTTTTTTAAATTAGGTTTTTTAAGGGATGTAGATTAGTAATATCACTTTATATTTTTTGAGTTCGTACTTTTAAGATAATATGATAATACTCTGTCTGCGTATTGTTTTGAGTCAATGGACTCAAAATATCATTTTTATTTTATTAATAAACACATTACGGCTAAGAAACTTTATTTTTAATAGATTTTAGAAACTTACAGTTTAAAATTGTAATCTATTGAGATGGCTAAATAATATATGATCCAAAAAGATCATGTGATAGTCAATTATATATACCGACATTAAAGTTGAATACATTTTAGAGGAACTTACATAGAGTCTACTACCCATATATTAAGCAATAATTATTAGTTGTCTTTATAAAATTTTATTCTTTCAGATTTCTAAAGACTAAAGTTACAAGTGAAGATGCAAGTTAAAAATATACAATCTCATTATTATTTTGTTAAAAACGTTATGTAAAATTTGCCATTATATTTTAGCACGAGATGTTAAATGGTTTAGTTTTTTCTATTTAGTAAATATTGAAATTATTGACATTATATTCTAGTTCGAGATGTTAATTGGTTAAGTTTTTTTGTTTGTTAGCAAGTATTGAAAATATATTTATCATCCTTTGACATTTTCAGTAACAATTTTATATTTAGCATAAAATATATAAATTTTATGATATGAAGTTTCAGGATGTACCATTGGTGGTAAATTAAAAACATGAATATTGTTTGATTTTTAAATGTTAATCTAGGACGAGTTAGTTGCTCATCTTTAAATGTTAATTAAGGACGAGTAAGTTGCTCGTATCTAAAGGTTAATTTAGGATGAGGTAGTTGCTCCTCTCTAAAGATTAATCTAGGACGAGTTAGTTTCACGTCGTGATAGAGTAATTTAGGACCAGGTAGTTACTTATTGCAAAAAAGATTTAGCGATCAGAAAATAACTACTTTTTAAAAGATAAAAATCACCTATTTTGGACGAGATATACAGTCTCTAAAAATATTTTTGAGATCAAATATGTTACCGTCTCTAATGATATTTAGCGACTAGCTAGAGTACTTCATCGCAATTAACTTTAGCGAAGGAGGCTATTAGGACAAGCTACGATTAGCATTTTTTCGTTCTAATAGAGCATTTGCGATCAAATTTGGACCTTTAAGGATCGAATTTTCCTTTCTTAAAGGCTATTTTTCTTGCCTTAATTTTTAGATATTAAACTCTACTTTAATTAAGAATAGAGTGATCTTATCCTTTCCACCACTCCCGTTATGATAGAACAACATTAATTGATGGAGTAGAATTTAAACTAGACAATAGTTGTTGTTGGCCACACCTTTTTGAAAATGTTTTCATGTTTGTCTATAGTAAAAATACTGTAATAAATTAAGGAAAAATTAACTATATAAACTTATTAGATTAGTTATTACAATTTATAGCAAAACTTTTAAGTTTTCAAGTTATAACAACTTTCATCTTAAAAAAATATATAAAAAAAAAAATTTCTTTTGTTGAAAATACAGAAAAGCAATTACTGAAAAAGGAAAATTACTGAAAAAGGTTAATGCAAGTAGTTAACCTTAATTGCTGATATTTATCCACCCCCAAATCCCTCAAACCGTTACTTATCCTCCTATTTTAATGCTTGCATTAAGAATTTTCATCTTCATATGCTACTTGCCACTTTTTATACGATTTCTCTCTACCATCAAACAAAAAACGCATTCTATGTTGATTAGAATTTGATAGAAAAGCAAAAAATAAGTATTTCTTTAGATAAAAAATATAAATTCTATTAATTTGCATTCAATCATGATCCATCATAGAGGAAGATGAGATTCTTAAGGTTTGTTAATTTTTTTACGCCTTCTAAATGAATTTAAATATTTTTTTTTGTGTTTTTGCTATTATCTGTTGTTATTGTATAAACAGGAAAACCGAGGGACTTGGAAATTGATGGGATAATGTACGATGCAACAACAAAGTATAAAGGATTAATAGAAGCAATCGCAACACAACTGATGATAGACATATCCGCAAATACACTTGAAATATGATACATAATAAGTGATAGATGCCCAAGTATGATCATACACAATAATACAAGTGTGCAGGTGTATCTGGAACAGAAGAAAATGGTTGTTGATTTCTTCTTAAAATATCCATTGTACGATACAATTTTGGATAAAACGGACGGTGTAATTCACCAAATTGAAAGAGTAATTATGTGTGTTGGGCAACAGTGTTCTAACGAAAAGAATGAACAAAGGAGAAAGCTATTTTCAAAAGATTATGTTCGTTTGATCGCGATAAGTTCAGATTTTGAAGAATTTGAAGAAGAACGTGTGGATGTAATTTGTGATGTAACGAATATCAACATAGTTGTAAAACAGACTTACAAGGATAAACAAACACTGGCTAATGTTATGGAGTTGCATACATTTATGAAAAAGTTCTCTTATCGAACTGAAAGGTCAAGTGGAAGCAGGTAAAAACGATTGTGTTTTTCTTTTGTGTATTAAATTGGATAGTAAAGTTGTATGTTAAGCCAAAATATGATTTTTTTGTAATAATTTTTTTTTTTTACTTTAACAGTTACTATTTGGTTTGTGTGGTGGAGGACTGTACTTGGTTTCTTCGTTCTTCCAGAATTAACAAATCAAATATTTTTAAAACAAGAAAGTATTGTGACATTCATACATGCTCAATAAAGAATCAAGTTTATGCGAGGCGTCAAGGAATGACAAAAATGGTAGCCGGACTGATCTTAGGTAATTATGTGGACACCAAAAGAATATACACTCCCAACAATATTGTTTCTGACATGATGAGGGAGCATGAGATTTCATTAGATTATCATCAGGAATGGCGTGCAAAAATCAAAGCAGTTAAAATGTTACGCGGTGATCCTACCAAGTCATATCAAAAGACACTTGGTTATTTATATATGTTGGAAAAGCATTATCGTGGATCTGTTATTAGTTGGGAGAAAATCGAAGAAAATAGATTCTTGTATGCTTTTGTTGCATTGGATGTTTCAATTCATGGATGGAAACATTGCAGGCCAATTATTGTAGTCGATGGAGCAACTCTAAAATCGCTTTATGGTGGAACTATGCTGACTGTGAGCACGTTAGACCCAGGAGGTAAAACGTATTTTTAAATTTAAATCATAGCAGAATGTTAATGTGTTGTATAATATTGGTATGTCATATGTATGTATTTTGTTTGTCTTGCAAAAAAGTAATCAACCAGTATATTATATGAAGTATGTTATGATTGTAGGTCATATACTACCCCTTGCTTATGTTGTGGTTGATTAAGAAAATATTGCCTCTTGGACTTGGTTTTTTGATAAATTTAAGATTGTATTTGGGGAAAGAGAAGGTATGTGTATAATGTCCGATAGAAATGAGAGTATTTGGAAGGCAACATCCACAGTATATCCAAATCTGTCACATCATGCTTGTATTTGGCATTTATGGTGCAACATAAAGGTAAACTTTCATAAGAATCTTGAAGAATTGCATAAAAAAAATTTTGCAATGGCAAAGGCATATACTCTACAACAATTTGAAAAGTTAATGGGAAGGGTGGACCAAATTGATAAGAGAGTTATGGCGTATTTATTCCAAATTGGCTACCACAAATGGGTAAGGGTTCATTCTACTGTCAAACGGACTTGGACGATGACATCACACATAGCGGAATTCATCAACAACACCAACAGAATAGCTAGAAGATTACTCGTGGTTTCAACAATGGATTTTATGAGGTTAATGATTGAATCATGGAATGTAAAACAGCATGAGGAGGCAAGAAACACATTAACAGAGTTGACGGTCAAATATAATGATATTTTGACAAATAATCGTTTGCTATCTCAGAGAATGATAGTAAGTCCTTTATCCATTACTTTTTAAATGACTTAAACTTTTTGTTAATTGGTATGTGTATTAAAGTTGCTTCTGAATGCAGGTAAAAGCATCAAATGAATTCCTGCATACTGTTAGTAATGAAGCAAAAAGATTCATTATTTGTTTGCAAATCAGAAAGTGTCGCTGTGGAGAATTTCAATTGGACGAAATACCCTGCTCTCATGCTATGGCTACTATTACATATAGAAACCAATATGGCGAGAACTATTGCTCACCTTACTACAACAACAAGAATTTTAGAGATGCTTATGCCATACCAGTTGAACCTCTTCCTTGTGAAAGTACATGGAAAATACCACGTGAAGTGTTGGATAAAGTTGTATTGCCACCTGATTCTAAACGACCTCCCAGAAGACCATGTTATGAAAGATGAAAAGCACCAAATGAAGACAAGTGTAAACGTTCAAAAGTTACACGTAGTGACCATCATCGTGTGGGGCACAATAAAAAGAATTGCCACAAACATACACCATCTGCTTAAGATGGAATCTGTGTTTCTTACTTTATGTTGATGTTAAGTTTTTTTTAAAAAAAATGTTTATGATAAATAAATTCAAGTGTTAAGATTTGTGTTGTTTTAAGTAATTTTGTGGTTATGGATATATTGGTTTAAAATAAAGAAATGTTTGAGAGTTGGTAATTTTTTTTTCAATTAATATAACTGAACACGTAGATATTGTTGCAAAACATAACAGCATACACCAGAAATGCACAGTAATGTGCAGTAATTACAAGTTGGTATGTAGGTATTTGAATCAATAACAAACAATGTGTTATTTACATGGTATTTTCAAAAAAAAAACAACGAATACTATGTGAGAACCTCGAATACTATGTCATTAAAATAATGATTCCTTATAATTGTATTGTGGTGCATGAAAGCTAGAGAAACAATGAAAAAAATTAGTCCTAGCACGTAAGATAGTGATAGATAAGAAAAAATAAACAGGTAGTCTGTTGTGAATTGTATGTAAACCATGTTGGATCATGTTGACCAACAAGCTTTCGACCAACAAGCTTTTTCCTCTTATCAACCTTCTTAAAATCTGAAACAACAACTTTTTTTTTGATACAATATAGCTTTGCATGTTGAGTTGTTGTTGCTTGAAGGATGGTGAAATCTTTGAAAAATCGAATTTCACCGGCAAAATTTCACTTTTATTGTGAGAAATAGAATCAACTTCAACAACTTTTTTCTTGTTCTTTGATTTTGGAGATGGAGTAAAGCACCCCAAATCAAACAATGATTTTGAAAGATTAATAGGACTATTTTGTTGTATAATTCTAGGGCATTTTCTACTAGGGGTAGAATCAAACTTGATTTTTTCGGACATTCTTTTAAGAAAACAAGAACAAGTTTAAGATATTAAACCAAACTCAAATGGTGACTGGTGTTGGAAAATCAAAAATCGTGATGTGTTGGGAAACCAAAAGTTATACTTAAAAGAAAAGTAAAAAAGCTAAAAAGAGTAAGATACCGTAAAAAAAGGGAGTAGATTTTTATTGATAGTTATTAAAAGTTATTAAAAGATATATTACATATGAAGGAAAAAAGGAGTTAAAAAAGTTAAATAAATAGACTTCTAGTCATAATCAAATACAATAAAATATAAAAAAAGTGTATAATTTATTTAACTATTCAAGTTAATAAAAGAATGAAATTAGTTTTTAACTTTACAAAAAATAATAACCATATATGACTCCTTAAATTGAATCTTAGCTTGCCATAGTTATCCAATAATCATTAATTAAGAGTGATAAATATTAAATGCAAAATATAAAAAAATAATATAAATTATAAATTAATTTTTAGAAATTTAATTAAAATATATTTTTCTCAAAAATTGCTATAGCTTGTAATTATTTCTTAAGTCTAGTAATTAATGAAAAGTTTTGCTATAACTTGTAATTAACAATCTATAAAGTACATTTGGGATAATTTTCACATTAATTAATGTATCTAGTTGTTAGATTGGTTAAAGCACATCAATGGAAAAAGACAATTCTATAAAAATAGTTGGAGAACTGGTCCAATTAGGTTTAGAACAACTTTGTTTTGTTAACTTGATTAGGGTTAATCTCTCCCGTTTTTTACAATTTTATTTTGATAAATATAAAAATAATACCCAAATATTTGATTTTGGACTTGAGTGGTTTCCCTAAAAAAATCTTTGAGGAAAAATCCTAGTCATTGGATTCCATACAAAGAATTTTGTGAGTAGTATTATCTTGTGTTGTTACAATTCTTTGCTTTGCTTTGATTATAGTAATAACTGTAAATTTCTATGGCCCACATAATTAATTTATTTATTGATTTAATAATAATTGAATAAGTTAAATCCTTAATCTATATGGAAAGTTACCTAGTAGGATAATTACTAACTCCTAGTACGATTGTATCCACAATTACTGACTCCTAGTAGGATAATGATTGTATCCACCAATCACGTTGACGGAACGTGAAAACATAATTGAGTATTTCCATTATAAAAGGGGTCCTCTCTCTGCCAAAAGAAGAATAAGCTCCATCACAATTATTCTGAAAGTAAAGTAAAGAGAGAGAAACAATTTAGTGCTTCTGCTATTACGCTTTTGTTTCCGCTAAAATCATGGAGAATTCAGGTAAGTAATTCTTTATTGAATTACTGTTATTATGTGTATGTGAAAATCATTAAGTTCAACGTTCCTGAATAATACAAAGGATTATGGATAGGATTGTTTATGTATAAGATTGTTTAAATTTATATAATTCGTTTATGCTTACATGTGGTATCAGAGAGTGGTTTTCGGAACAAGTGATTTTCCATTAAAATTAATGTTTCTCCAGATCTTGTGAATTTTAATTATGTTTGTTAGAAATTTCACAATTATTGAATAATGAATTTGAAATATTGATATTATTATAATTGATTCTATTTAAAATAATATGAGTTTAATCTTTGTTATTTTAAATATTAAAGAAACAACTCTTTGTTGTTAGAACGTTGTAGTATGCAATAATAAAATTTATTGTTTCTTAATATAACTTGGAATCATATATGTAAGATTCGTTAATCACCAAAGTGGTCGAATCTTTATGAAATTAATTTCAAAATAAAGGTTAAAGTTTAAATTAATTACCCATTAATCTTGATGCTTATAATTGATCTAATAATTATGGGTAAATTAAATTTTTGGTCATAAGACATTTGTAGATCACCCAAAGGTTGATTGTTTATTTGTATGACCAATAAATATTAAAGAGATAATTTTGATGTATCATTAGTTTTATTTATTTATCCAAAGATGATAAATACTATTAATTGATGCATTAAATATTATTAGTTTGTGTTAAATATATTTTAAGCATCATTATGTTTAAAGTTGTATTTTGATGTTTCGCCCAAAGGACAACATCAATATACATTTAAGTAAATTATTTCTGAATTTGATAATGTGTTTAATCTGATAACTCAAAGCATTAACAAATGAGCATATTCTATTTTCAGCACTTGCCCTTCATTCGCACTCTGCCTCTGTTACGACTTTTAATGGACTTAACTTTTCAGATTGGTGCGAACAGATCAAATTCCATCTTGAAGTTTTAGATCTTGATGTTGCACTTTACTCTGAAAAGTCAACTGCTATTACTGAAGCTAGCAGTGATGAAGAAAATTCCTATTATAAGCACTGGGATCGGTCTAACAAATTAGGCCTAATGTTCATGCGAATGAATATTGCGAGCAACATTAAGACTACTCTTCTCAAAACTGAAAGTGCGAAAGAACTTCTGGAACTTGTGGAAGAGTCTTCCTAAACTACTGATAAGTCTCTTGCTGGGAGACTAATGGGTACTTTGACCACCATGAAGTTTGATGGTTCACGTACTATGCATGAGCATGTCATTGAAATGACAAACATAGCAGCAAGACTTAAGTCATTAGGAATAAAAGTGGAACAAAATTTCCTTGTGCAGTTCATTATCAACTCATTACAGTCTGAATATGGTCCTTTCCAAATGAATTACAATACCATGAAAGACAAATGAAACGTGCATGAATTGCATGGTATATTAGTTCAAAAGGAAATGAGGCTAAAGAATCAAGGAACCCACTCCATTAATTATGTAAATCATCAAGGAGCTGAAAAGAAAGGAAAGAAGCATGGTAAGGGACAACAAAAACAACTTAATGTTAATCAGTCATCATCTCAAGTACATAAGAAAGGAAAAAAGAATGGAAAGTGTCATTTCTGTGGAAAATCTGGACACTTTCAGAAAGATTGCCTGAAACGTAAGGCATGGTTTGAGAAGAAAGGTAAGTCTTGTGCTTTTACATGTATCGAATGAAATTTAACTGAAGTTCCTTGTAATACTTGGTGGATTGACTCTGATTGTACTGTTTATGTTTCTAATACTATGCAGAGATTCCTTACAATCCAAACCATAAACAAGAATGAAAGATTTGTTTACATGGGGAATAGAGTGAAGGCTCTAGTTGAAGGTGTCCGGACTTATCGTCTTATTCTCGGTACTGGACGTCACTTAGATTTAGTAGAAACTATTTATGTTCCTTCTCTTTCGAGAAATTTAGTTTCTTTGTCTAAGTTGGATAAGACTGGATATTCTTTTATTTTGGTAATGGATGTTTTAGTTTGTTTAAGCAGAATTATCTCATTGGTACTGGTACTCTTTGTGATAATTTATACAAAATAAATCTTGATAATTTTTTTGCCAAAACACTCTTAACTCTGCATTATAATGTTGGAACCAAATGAAGTTTCGTGAATGAACAATCTGCTTACTTGTGGCATAAACGTTTAGGTCGCATATCTAAAGAAAGGCTGGAAAGATTAGTTAAGAATGAAATTCTTTCAGATTTAGATTTTACTGACCTTAATATTTGTGTAGATTGTATTAAAGGAAAACAAACAAAACACACAAAGAAATGAGCCACAAGATATACACAGCTTCTTAAAATTATACATACTGATATATGTGGTCCTTTTGATATCACATCTTTCAATAAAGAAAAATATTTTATCACTTTTATTGATGACTTTTCACATTATGGATATATCTAGTTGTTGCATGAAAAATCTCAAGCGATTAATGCCTTAGAGGTATTTATTATTGAGGTTGAAAGAAAACTAGATAGAAAGGTAAAAATAATCAGGTCTAATAAAGGTGGTGAATAATATGGAAGATATGATGAAAGTGGACAACACCCAGGTCCATTTACTAAATTCCTTGAAAAGCGTGGCATATGTGCTCAATACACAATGCCTGGCACACCACAACAAAATGGTGTGGCAGAAAAGCGTAATCGTACATTAATGGATATAGTTAGGAGTATGTTAAGTAATTCATCTTTACCTCCTTTGTTATGGATGTATGTTTTAAGGACTGTCGTTTACTTGCTAAATAGGGATCCTAGTAAAGCAGTCCCAAAGACACCTTTTGAACTGTGGACTGGTAGGAAACCTAGTTTGAGGCACCTGCATGTTTGGGGTTGCCCGGCAGAAGTTAGAGTATACAATCCACAAGAAAAGAAACTGGATTCAAGAACAATCAGTGGTTTCTTTATTGGTTATTCAGAAAAATCAAAAGGTATAGATTTTACTGTCCTAATCATAGTACGAAAATAGTTGAAACTGGAAACGCTAGATTCATTGAGAATGATGAAGTTAGTGGGAGTGAAGAACCACGTAATGTGAAAATTAAAGAAGTTAGGGTGCAAATTCTACTACCCTATACTTCTTTTAAATTTGTTGTTCCTGAAGATGTTGTATAACAAAGTAATCAACAAGAACAACAAATTAATATTCCTACTAATGAACCCATAATTGATGAACCTATAGTAGATGAACCACAAGAAGCATCATCAAGAAGATCTCAAAGACAAAGAAGATCTGTTATTTCTGATGATTATTTGGTATATCTACATGAGTAAAAAACTGACTTGGGAATTGATGATGATCTAGTTTCATTTTCACAAGCCATTGAAAGTAATAATTCTGATAAATGGATAAATTCTATGAAAGGTGAGCTAAAATCTATGGAATAAAATGAAGTTTGGGACCTTGTTGAATTACCCGAAGGTTGCAAAAGAGTTGGGTGTAAATGGGTCTTTAAGACCAAACGCGACTCAACTGGCAACATCGAACGTCACAAGGCCAGACTTGTTCCCAAAGACTTTACTCAAAAAAATGGCATTGCCTATAAAGAGACAATTTCACCTGTCTCTAGAAAAGATTCACTCAGAATTATAATGGCCTTGGTAGCTCATTATGACTTAGAGCTATATCAAATGGATGTGAAAACGACTTTACTAAATGAAAATTTGGAGGAAGAAGTTTATATGAATCAACCTGAGGGGTTTTCTATTAAAGGAAAGGAACACGTGATGTGTAAACTTAAGAAGTCAATATATGGACTTAAGCAAGCTTCCCGACAATGGTATCTTAAGTTTAATGAAACGATTGTCACATTTGGATTTAAGGAAAACACTGTTGACCGGTGTATATATCTGAAGGTCAGTGGGAGTAAGTTTATTATATTAGTCTTGTATGTTGATGACATCTTGCTTGCTACTAATGATCTTGGTTTGCTACATGATACCAAGAAATATTTCTCTAATAACTTTGAAATGAAAGATATGGGTGAGGCATCCTATGTGATTGGAATAGAAATATTTCGAGATAGATCACAAGGATTGTTAGGATTGTCTCAGAAAACCTATATTAATAAAGTATTAGAGAGATTTAGAATGAAAAAATGCTCATCAAGTCCCGTTCCAATTCAAAAAGAAGATAAGTTTAGTCTCAATAAATGTTCAAAGAATGACTTGGAACGAAAGCAAATGAAAGATATTCCTTATGCATCAATAGTTGGGAGTCTTATGTATGCCCAAACATGTACAAGACCAGACATCAGTTTTACTGTTGGAATGTTGGGTCGATATCAAAGTAATTCTAAAATGGATCACTGGAAAGCTGCAAAGAAAGTATTACGATACTTACAAGGAACGAAAGATCATATGCTCACTTATAGAAGATCTGATCATCTAGATGAGTGGGATATTTAGATTCAGATTATGCTGGTTGTGTGGATACAAGGAAATTCACATTTGGATATTTGTTTCTGTTAGGTGGAGGAGCAATATCATGGAAGAGTTCGAAGCAGCCTTTATAGATGCATCCACTATGAAAGCTGAGTTTGTGGCATGCTTTGAGGCCACAGTCCAGGCTAATTGGCTACAGAATTTTATTTCAGGACTTGAACTAGTCGACAATATAGCCAGGCCGCTGAAAATTTATTGTAATAATACTGCCACAGTTTTCTTCTCAAAGAACGATAAGTATTCGAAAGGTGCTAAGCATATGGAATTGAAATACTTTTCAGTTAAAGAAGAAGTCCAGAAACATAAAGTGTCAATTGAACATATTAGCACTAAGCTTATGATTGTTGATCCTTTGACGAAAGGATTACCGCCCAAAATATTTATTGAACATGTTGAAAGAATGGGTCTTATTGATAGCAATGAATGATTTTATGTAAAGTCTTTATTATGTTTATGTAATTGACACTTTGAGCTCAAATTATATATGTTTCTGTTGTTACCTATTTTCTCTTGTATACATAATATTGTGAATGATGATAATAGGTTCTGACTTAGATAAAGTATTCTAAGTATTATCGTTGGACCCATTATGTATTTGAAAGATTATGTTAGGTAATAGACTAATATTGTAGTACATGGAAGGAACTATGTCAAGTAAAGGGACGTACAACCGCCATGACTCATTTTAGTTGATTTATTTAACGATGACAAATGATGTTGGATTTAACGTTAATAGTGCACATGATTGACGTACCTATTAAACCATTAAATTAACATTGTGTGTGCCAAGGGGAAGAATGTAAATTTCTATGGCCCACATAATTAATTTATTTATTGGTTTAATAATAATTGAATAAGTTAAATCCTTAATCTATATGGAAAGTTACCTAGTAGGATAATTACTGACTCCTAGTACGATTGTATCCATAATTACTGACTCCTACTAGGATAATGATTGTATCCTCCAATCACGTTGATGGAACGTGAAAACATAACTGACTATTCCCATTATAAAAGGGGTCCTCTCTCTGCCAAAAGAAGAATAAGCTCCATCACAATTATTCTGAAAGTAAGGTAAAGAGAGAGAAACAATTCAGTGCTTCTGCTAGTACGCTTTTGCTTCCGCTAAAATCATGGAGAATTCAGGTAAGTAATTCTTTATTGAATTACTGTTATTATGTGTATGTGAAAATCATTAAGTTCAACGTTCTTGAATAATACAAAGGATTATGGATAGGATTGTTTATGTATAAGATTGTTTAAGTTTATATAATCCGTTTTATGCTTACAATAACTAGAGAAATAGATCGCACTTCGCGCGATTTTTACCATTTTAATAATTTTAAATTTTTCAGAAATAGAATAAATGAAAATTTTGTGGTACATTCATATGCTAACTATTTATATATATAATTTATTAAATCATTAGACATAGATATTAAATGAATATTATTTTTTATTGACATATATTAAAAAGAGTAAGTACCGCAAAATAATTAGTCAGCGAAAGGCATATCTTGGACGAAGTCTATGAAAATTGGGAGGGTTTATTTCGTGAATTGCCAAGGTACATCGCTGCTATGAAACATTTCAATCCAGGCTTTGTCGATGAATGGCGATTCGAACACCATGAAGGAGTTAATGAACGCATTTTCAATTATGAGTTTTGAACGTTTAAGCAATGTTAATAGACCATGATACATATGGTGTGAAGTGTATACTCTCTCATTTTGCATTCAATTCACTCATGCTAGGTGTCAAGATCAAAACAAAAGGGTGAAAATATTAAAGTGTTGAAAGAAGTAGAGCATCTGGTTGAAGGACACAAAGTGAAGGCAATGCTGCTTTTATATGGCTTTCTAAAGTAATCTTCTTCAGACTTCTATTCTTTCAAATAAGTGGTCTTTTAATGGATTCAATAAAGAATTTCTCCAAGAAAGTTTCATCTAGTAATTTTTAAAAGAGCCAATTGAAAATATATCTTATGTTCTTCATCTAATTAGAAATGAATCAGCATTATCGTATTTGATGCAATAAACTGTCACAAAATGCTATTTTTTAATAGAAAAAAATATAAAAAAAATAGAGAAGTTAGCATGACAACTAAAGGAGAAAAACTGGATTTTTAATTTAAAGGTCCTCCATGTTGTTACTTCACGTTGTTACCCCACGTTATTGAAGGATGATTAACTATTTTCTTTTCAAGTGAAATGGACTAAGGTAAGGGAAGGGGGACCATCGGAGAAGCTTTAGGAAAGGGGAGGGGGGACCATCGGAGAAGGGTTTTTAATTGGAAAGAAGATGAGGAACAACATGAAGAGTAGGGTAGAGTAAGGATGATATTTGTTTTTAACAATGGTGCACTTTCTTTGTGTACCATATTAAAATAATAGATGATGCATTTTTTTTGTGCACCATATATATATATATTTTCATATGGTGCACAAAAAAAGTGCATCATATATAAGAAAATGAATGGTGCACAAAAAAAGTGTTTCATCCACCTTTAACTCTATTAGTTGCAAATATTAGAGAAAATATGATATGTTGCACAAAAAAAATGCACCAAACCTATTTTGGTTACATTCTACTTTGATGGCATATTTTCGTCACTTTTTAAAATTTGTGGCATATTTAGGTCGCGGGCTCATATAATTTATAGGTCTCAAATTCGAGTTATAAATTAACTATTAATAATTACATCAGAATACATTACCTACATCATATAGAGTGCGGTCTTTTTCTGGCTAATGAATGCAAAATGCAACTCCGGGCTGCTTTCTTTCTTTCTTTTCTTTGAGACAGAAGGGGAGTCTTGGAGTAACGGATAACGTTATTGCAATATGATCAACAGGTTATAGATTCAAGTTGTAAAAATACCCCCTGACGAAAATAAAAGAAAAAGCTACATATATTAATAAATTATTATAGTTCAGCCCTTTTGAGAACTTACACATAACGAAACTTTTAGTGGATTGAATTATTTATTTTTTCGACAAACGCCATTCCAAATAAAAAGGGAAATGCTTTTTCTAAAATATTTGCGGCTAGGTGGGGTTTAATATTTCATTCCAATTTCATCAGCTAGGATTAGGACAAGAACATGATAAGGACAAAATGGCAAATGGTTAAAAATTGACCACCAGTAATTTTCCAAAGAAGAATTTGTATATAGACAGCATAAAAATATTCACATAACACATTAATTAAAAAATAATTATAAGTGACTTTATTTATTTATATATATTAATTAGCAATATACTTCGTAGAATAAATAAGAAATAATTTGCTAATATAAATTATAATAAATTAAAGAGATAACACTCAATTACCTCCTGAACTATATCCAAAACGGTTATGACACACCTTAACTTAAAGGGTCCTATAACTCCCTGAACTATTTAAAAGTGTAATTTTAACACCCTTAGTGCCTACGTGACACATACATGGCACAACACACTAAAGTGTCCATGTAGGCATACGTGTATGCCACGTATGTGTCACATAGGCACTATGGGTGTCAAAATTATACTTTTAATTAGTTCAGGGGTAATAAGACTCCCTTTAAGTTGAAGTGTGTCATAACCCTTTTAGGTATAGTTTAGGGAATAATTGGGTATTTTCTCTAAATGAAATTATATCTTATATGAAGATTCGTTACACTATTAGCGAACATAAGTTAGATCATCTCAAAAATAACTTTTATCTTTTCCTAAGTATTAGAAGTTCGAAATTTACTAATTTGACTAGTTTGATTCATGTTAGATTAAACACTTCAATAGGAATAAGTTCAATATCAAAACATTTCCTATTTCCATAATGCAAGTCTGAGACCTCAAGTTAAAAGACGAACATCATTAACAGCTAAAATTTTTATCTATTTTTACTTGTCCACTTTTTTATTTTGAGATATTTAATAATACTTGTTCAATTTATATAAATGAATGAATGATTTATCATTTTCTGTTCATTTTTATCCTTAGTATGATTTATAATCTAATGCAGTTTTCAAAATAATTAATTCATTAATGCAGTTTTCAAAATAATTAATTCATTATATTTAAAGAATAATATAATATAATTACCCTATTAGTTATTGCTTCTTAACTTTTATGTCAATAAAAGTGAACAACCAAAAACGGATGAAGTAAAGTAATAAATACTTCCTCCGTTTCAAAAAGAACGACCTATTTTTCTTTTTAATTCGTTTTTAAAAAAATGATTCTTTTTCTTTTTTGACAATACTTTAATTTCAACTTTTCATGTGGCATGTTTAGGACTACAAGATTAAAGGACATTTTAATACATTTGACACAACTTTAATTTAAGACAATAAAATTTAAAAATTTTCTTTATTTTCTTAAAATTTTTTTGTATCAAGTCAAAACAGGTCTCATTAGCTTCCACTCCAATCATTCATGGCATATGGATTAATTTGTGCGCACATGGCAATCTCGAGTTTGATGGGGACAAATCAACAAATACTAATTAGCCAATTTTTGTTGTACCAGCTACTTGTTTGATAGAGAATTAATATATTTATGACTTCCTTTTAGAAACTTTTGAAATTGTGGCCTAGATTCATTCTGGTATTTCAAGGCAAGCAACCTTCAAAATCCTAATATCAATCATTAAAAATACCCTTTTCCTCGTGTCTTATTTTAGTTGTCATTTTAACTGTTTTTTCATGTAACAAAAAATTCTACTAAGTTGTATTCTTATTTTTATTTAATAAAATTATTTTTATATATATAATCTATGATAATATATTAAAAGTGTGAACACCTTTAGAATGATTTGAATTTTTTGTCCTTCATTGAAAACTTTTCTTTAGACAAACTGTCTTTTCACTATTTTTTTAATTTATTATTTAATTATTTTTTATTATATTAACTAGACTTCCTAAAATATATGGGACTCCTAAAGTATACAGTAGGAGAATTAATTAATATATTTCTTTCTACTAGATTTCCTAAAATATATGAGACTCATAAAATATATGGTAGGAGAATTAATTAATATTTTCCTTTCTGCTGTTCAATAAGAAAAATACTTCTAAAATAGGACTTTGTTAAGGAAATACTGATATAAATATTGAGAGGTACGTTAAGCTAGATATTCATCTTTATTATTTAAAAAAATATTTTATTTATTGTAATATTTGAACTCATTAAAATAAGATACACGCGCAAGGCGTGTGCACCTAAACTAGTATATATATATATATATATTTGGAAATATTATGCATTCTTCATTAGTAGGAGTATATAATTAAAAATAATTATCAGTTTTAATTTTCAAAAGTGGATAGTTAGTTTAGAATATTCTTCTTGAACTTTTGGCGTCGCGTAAGAATATTCATGGGCAATAAATCTTTTGCACTTCGGACATAAGTAATATGAATAAATTAGTTTGCTTAAGAGATCAAATATTCAGGACATTTCAATAAGTAGTTCAAATGTTTTGATGGGTGGGTACTGATATTCAAAAGGGAGGGTGAATTGAAACTTTTTCTGGATCGACTTATCATGATTGACAGTCAACTCACCTGCAGACAAGTATACTTGAATAGAATAGATTTAAAGTTAAATATGCAAATAAATAAATAAGTAAATAAATAAAATAATGACACAGAAATTTATTCTATTTTGAAATACCAATGTAGTGCTTACTTTCGGTCCCCTTGAATTTCAAGAGCTTCCTTAGAGCTTTCAAAGTAGAGTTGGAATACAGATGTAGCAGACAAGTTCTGAAGCTTATTTTGGTATTCAGATCTTGTGACACGGCCTCAATTGGTATGAATAAGTTGACTCGATCTTTTCTTTTGTAACTATTGTAAACAAAGAAGTACAAATCCTTATTAAGACTAAGATTGAGACACCAAGAATTTCCTGTTCAGTTACGTAAAGTCACAGGTCTTCAGTCTTCTCTTTTTATATTCTTCAGATACTATTGTTTTGCTTCAAAAGTAAATCCAAGGGATTTCTTCTCAATCAAGGATTTGATTTGGCTCCTTGATTGAGGGTAATATGTCCATATTAGATATGTTCGTGTATATGAGACACGATTTGCCTTTCTTCACAACCATTCATGTCCATATTAGATATGTCCATGAAGAGGGTGTGATCTTCTTTCAAGTTGCACTATGATTTTGTTGATCTTCCTTGCAATCTGGAATCTTACGCGATCTTAGGAGATCCTCTTTTGATATTTTTAAGTCCAGCCTTGATTCCCTTGTAATCAGGGATTGCACAAGATGCTTTTTCAATTTATATCTCCAAGGTGATCTTCCTTGCCTTAATTATTCTTCTAGTATATCCTACAAGTTATCAATCATTAATTTGTCATTATTAAAATATATTACATTGATATGGACTACTAACAGATAAAATTTGGAACACATTTTATCTATCATGTTAAATTGATCACAAATAAAGTTACATGTATCATTCAAGACACTACTAAAAAAAAGGGAAAAACATACCACATGTGGTCGATTTTTCCCAATTTCTGACCACAAAATCGATCAAAATGTATGATCGGTAAAGTATGGTAGTTTTTTAAAAACCTACCACAAGTGCTCGGTTTTTTTAAAAATATATATATATTTTTTAAAATTTATTATTATTTTATTAAAATTGAAAAAAATAATTTTAGGAAAAAAAACGAAAACTTTTATTAAATTAATTTTAATATTAAACCGAACACTTGTGGTCGGTTTTTTAATAAATTAATGTTGATTTTTATTAAATTAATTAATTAAATTTAATATAAAACCGACCACTTGTGATTGGTTTTATGGGAAAAAATAAAAAAATCGACCACTTGTAGTCGGTTTTCTGGAAAAAAATTTAAAAAATAAATATCAAAACCCAAATACAGCATGCAACAACAACAATCCAATACAGCAGTAACCAAATCAAATACAGCAGTAACAACAACCAAAAATCAAATTTAAATACTTTCAAAAGTGTACAACATATACAAAATGTCCAACAAAAGTTAGTATGAAAAAACTACAACAATAGTTTCAAACAACAAAATGTCTAAATTCAAAGTAGAACACATACAAAAATAAAAAAAAATTAAAAGCCATCATCATCGAATTCATCCTCGTCTTCCATATCATTATCCGTGCTGAAATCATCCAGGGGGCCTAGACCTTTTGCAGCCTGAACTACATCACCAGGACACAAAGGAATAACCTCCGTAGTCTAAATGAAATAGTTGAACTGCTGCTGCAGCATCTTGATTTGTGATGTCGTTGCCTTCTTCGTCTGCTTCTGCCTCTCTCTCTATTCAGCAAACCTCTCTCTCTGTTCAGCAAGCTCTTTAGTGAGTTGAGAAACCTTATTTTGTAGTCTTTTAATGGTTTCTCTATCAACTGAAAAGCTAGAGTATGCAGCGCTAGATGAACATCTAATATTATCGCCAAAAATTTTTATGTGGTATCCGTAGAAATGGCCTCTATTTGTAGGACCCGCAACTTTTGTCCACAACTCCTCCTGTACATATTGTGGTATTGGGTCACCCTGAATTTCAGGAGGCTGACTACTACGATACTCACCAATAAGACGCGAATATTCGTCCTATATTGAAACTAAAGTTAATACTAAAATTCAAAAAATATTAAAGTAGTTATAATTGAATAATATCAACTTTGACAAAAAGATTTATAAATTTAAAATTTGATTCTTACGTAGACAGCTTTTACACGAGCTTCAACCCAGACATCTTTATCAGTCGGGTTTTTTTTCTTTTTCAAATGTGTCTCCTCGAATAGCTCATCAGTTGGTATTTGCCTACCCTTTTCTTTTTTCTGCTTATGAAAAAATTATCAATGTTCTAATAATAAAAAATTTAAATAGAAACAAATAATTAAAACTATAAAAGTTACATACCAATTTTTCCAGCACAGCAAGAGAACTTCTGGCACCCGCAGTATGTAGGAAGACACCCTTGGATGATGCCCAGGCTTTCTTTCCTTTTTCCCTCAACGATTGGTATTCTGCGTTTCTCCAATGGCGAAGGTACAGTTGTCATGCGGGTTCAGGAATCCACTTAGGTTTTACCAATTTCTTTTGGGCATAATCAAAGAGATCGTTAAATCTGACTCTACATCTTATGAAAAAGATCTTCTTTATAAGAAATGCATTTCCATCATCCCTCCAGTAAAATTTCTACAACAAAAATATAATATTCAATCTTTTGTTCTAACAAAGTGTTAATAAGTAGTCAATAAGTTAAATCCTTACCTTAAATTCTTCAAACATTATATCCCTGTCAAGTTCTGGAACCGTTTGCCAGCTGGTCAAGTAGCCGTTGAAGTGACGAGTAATGCATATTCGCGCCTTTTGTCCAACTCCAGCATCCGGCCTAAACCTACAAAACAAGATCAAACAGTAATTTCATAGAGCATAATAATACAGTAATGAAAAAAATGAGTAACATTATTATATCTAGAAATCTTACCCTCTTGTAACTGAAACAAGATAAATCCTCCCAAAATCATCTCTGTCTCCTGGCTGCCTAGTAAGTGATGGTGGATGCATTGGCGTGGGCGGATCTGAAGCACCAGATGGAGTGCCTCCAAGCTGAAGATCCGATAACCCAATAGATCCAGCATAATCACTGTGCGAAGCTGCATGATTGCTACAGGAGGGTGTCGATAATGGTAGATGTCTGGAGGGGCTAGCGGTCGTCCGATAGTACTGTGCTAGCGGTGGCATAGTCATAGGAGCATAATGAGTTGGTGTAGATCCATGTAGTGGCTCCACATGCGTAGGAGTAGGTATTGAATCCTCGGATGACCTATAATTTGAGGGTCGTGTTGCCGCATCAGCAAACCGACCCTCAGATATATGAATACCTGTCGGTCGTTTATAAGGCGGAGGTTGTCTATTCTTTTTTGGTTTCAAGTATCAACTTTTTCCTTACCCTTTTCACCTCTGTCTGACATCTAAATTATGTTCAGTTAACAAATAGTTAGTTCGTACAAAATGAATGTATAAGAAAATATTCCAAGTAA
The DNA here is from genome assembly GCF_002878395.1 of Capsicum annuum. Classification (NCBI taxonomy): domain Eukaryota; kingdom Viridiplantae; phylum Streptophyta; class Magnoliopsida; order Solanales; family Solanaceae; genus Capsicum; species Capsicum annuum. Next base: position 207,141,256 of record NC_061122.1, on the reverse strand, counting down.
ATAATTTCAAGTTACTAATTCACATTTCAAATCACTCCAACCACACGAGATATAGAAAAAAAAAGTTTTATTACTATATAAATCATGGAAAAGTGGAAACAACAAACTTAAATAGTGTATTACATATCAATCTTAAACAAGAAACATAAAGGTAAATATATAGTACAAAGCATAAAGACATCAATACATAATAAATACAACCTACACAACTAATCCTCCTCTTCTGAAGACTCTCCACTAAACCATCACCCTCTTCGGAGATTTCCTCATCTCCTACCTACTCAGCCTCTTCTTCCACAATATTAACTTCTTCAAATATATTTTTGGGGTGATTCAAACCGTCCATTAACTTAACATTCACTAGCTGGTGATCAATCTGCATTTCATTTTGATACGCAGTCTCCAACACATTCTCAACTTTCACCCAGCCTACAGGCTTTGTTTTGATTACAGCCCACCAATCAGACTTGTCATTGCGCAACAGATAAGGAGCATAATACGCTTGTTTAGCATTTTGCGGTAGAACAAATGGATCATAAATAGGATACGAGCTATTGTGATTCACTTCAATGATGTTATGCTCCCTATGTACTCTTGTGCCTCTTGTTCTTGGATCAAACCACTTACATAGAAAGAGGACAATTTTCTTATTGGAAAACCAACATACTCCAGTTCTAAGATCTCGTGTATGATGCCAAAGTAATCAACATCATCATCACCCTTAACCCAAACACCACTATTATTTATTTTCCTCATTTTGGAGTGTTGTTCGGTAGAATATTTAAACCCATTTACTTTATATTGGGACATGGCATTAGCTTCAACTGGACCTAAAGAAATATCTCTCAAGAGCTGATCGTATGCGGTTGCATTTGGTGAATGGTGTACCTACAAATATTATACATATATATATTTTAGTTGAGGAATGTGTAAATATTTAAACTTTGTAGAAATATTTATACACTTACGAACCTCATTTTTAAACCATATTACAAAGGATGCATAAACTTGATTTTCGTGGAATTGAGTCTTAAATGAACTGAACATCCAACATGAAAAACACAATTAGTTTCTTTAAGTGAATGAGTAAATAAATATGATATGTTAAAATTTTAATCTTCTTACTTCAGAAAGGGCTCAATTTTCGGGCAATTCAGCATGACATACAAAGTTACTGATTAGCGCTCCATGGGAGTGAGCCGGCGAGGTATGGTTTTTCTAGCCTTACAATCATATTGATTGAAAATTGATATCGGTTGCAAACGAGGCTCATTCACATCGTCCTGATGATGATTTGGTCGGTTTCTTGAACAAGCAACTTCATCACGAAAGTAGTATGAACAAAATTGAGAAGTTTATCTTGCAAGATATGCCTCAACTATAGAGCCTTCAACCCTATGTTTGTTTTTGGGACCACTTTTTAATTTTCCAATTGCTTGTACAATCTTAAGGTTAGATGTTTACTATATTTTAAAAAGATATGTATGAATTTAAATATGTTGCAAATGCTTACCGTTCGAATGAATACATCCACCTAGTTTGAACTGGACCGCCTAGCTGAGCTTCGTGCACAAGGTGAATGGGAAGATGTTCCATCACATCGAAGAACGCTGGTGGGAAAATCTTCTCCAGCTTGTTGGTGATAACAAAAATATTACTTTCCATTCGCGCCAGATTTTATTCTTTTAATGTGGCGGCACATAAGTTCTTGAAGAACAAACTGATCTCTGCTATTGGTTTCCATATGTTTTCAGGTAAATCAATAAAAGTAATTGGAAGTAATTGTTTCATGAAAATATGGCAATCGTGACTTTTCATTCCGTGCAAGATTCCTTGTGTCATATCAACCCTTTTTCCCAAATTTGAGGCATATTCATCGGGCATCTTCAAATTTTGAACCCACTCACATATTTGATGCTTTTAGTTCATCTTGAATGTAAAACTAGCCTTGGGCTTAAGAACATTGCCGTTGGGCCCCTACTGTAAGTGTAATTCTCTGCGGTTGTAATATTCTGTAAAGTCAAGTCTGACCTTAGGATTATCCTTTGTTTTGCCGGTGACATCCATAACTGTGTTGAACAAGTTATCAAAATAGTTCTTCTCAGTATGCATGACATCAACATTATTTCTAAGTAAATTATCTGGCCAATATTCTAACTCCTAAATATACTTTGCTTAGTCCAGTTAAGCGAAACACCATATCCATCAAGCCTGTACAATCATTCCTCACTGGCTTTAGGCAAATCCTGAACTATTTCCCAGATGTTATGACCAGACAGCCTTGGAGGTGGACTATCATGCTCCCTTCTTTTCCTTCTGAATGCATTCTTGAGCCTCTTAAATTCATGATCAGGTGGCAAGAAACAACGATGATAATAAAACCATGAATTTTTTTTGCCATGTCTCAATGTGAAAGATTTTTTTTTCCATGCAGTATGGACAAGCCAGCTTTCCAGCGGTCACCCACCCAGACAACATTTCATAAGTAGGAAAATCATTATCAGTCCACATTAGATATGCACACAGATTGAAATTCTGTTTAAGAGAGATGTCCCAAGTTTTAACCCCCTCATGCCATAAAATTTAAAGTTCATCAATTAAAGGTTGCAAATAGGCATCTATTCTGCTTTTTGGATTACACGGGCAAGGAATAATACAATTCAGAAATATATAGGGATTAGTCATCAACAGTTCAGGAGGAAGATTATAAGGAGTGATAAATACAGGCCAACATGAATATGGCGCACCACCAACTGAAAAAGGAGAGAACCCATCCGCACATAATCCCAATTGAATGTTTCGTGGCTCGGTTGCAAAATCTGGATAAGTTGTATCAAAATGCTTCCAAGCCTCTTCATCAGATGGATGACACATAACACCACTGGGCCTTCTATTTTCACTATGCCATCTCATATGAGGAGCTGAGCTATTTGAAACATACAACCTCTTCAACCTTGGTATAAGAGGTAAATAATGCATCACCTTAATAACAATTTTATTTCCAATAGAACCACACTTATATCGAGAGTGCTGACAAAACTTACGGAACTTTAGGTTAACATCTTCCTTAAAGTATAAGATACATCCATTTTCACAACAATCAATTCTAACCAAGGAGAGACCTAACTTTGACACTAATATTTTTGCCTTATAGAAAGAATCAGGAACCTTCAAGTCGGGGTCAACTAACTCTTTAATAAGGTCTATCATTGAGTTCATTCTTTCTTCAGCAATATTCCAGTCAGATTTAATAATTAATAATCTAACAGCAACAGACAAACAAGAGTGCGAACACCCGTCAAACAAAGGATGACTAGCAGCATGCAATTCTTTGTAGAAATTACCCGCTTCACTATTAGGAACAGCTTCAACATTTTCCCTAAAGTCAACCCCGTGTTGCATTCCAAAAACATCGTGTACCATTTCTGTTATCCTAGTATCTTGATATTTATTATGCCCTGCAGATCTACTACTTTCTCCAACAGCAAAGTTATTTTGTGCAACATCCCCATGAATACCACGCAATCTTAAAAAGTCCTCGTGAAACCATTTTCTATAAAGATGTTCGTTTACATCTTCGACACTTACAAGATTTATACCATCACATCTAACACAAGGACAACGAATAACCCAATAACGTGTCCACATATCAAGTGTCTTAGCATGTTTAACAAATCTTTTGATACCTTCAACAAATATCTCCCTAATACCCATTCTATTTTCATTGTTCCATTGATATATCCAGCTATAATCAGGTCTGATTCCATCTACACAATCAATCAGATTCAACTAATTAGATCAAGTCACAAAAATTTAACCATTTTCAAGCAACTAAGTCACCTAACAAACCATATTCAAAATAAAAAAAATCCCCTTTAAAGTCCCTACACTTAACCATTTTCAAGCAACTAAGTCACTTACCAAACCACATTCAAAACAAAAAAATCCTCTTTAAAGTTCTTACACTTACCCATTTTCAACCAACTAAGTATCAAAACAAAACCACATTCAAAACACAAAATTCCCTTTAAAGTCCCTACACTTAACCATTTTCAACCAACTAAATCACTTACCAAACCACATTCAAAACAAGAAAATCCCCTTTAAAGTTCCTAGACTTAACCATTTTCATGCAACTAAGTCACCTAACAAACCACATTCAAAATAAAAAATTTCCTTTATAGTCCCTAAACTTAACCATTTTTAACTAACTAAGTCACTTACCAAACTACATTCAAAATAAAAAAAAATCCCCTTTAAAGTTCCTAACTTACCATTTGCAACCAACTAAGTATCAAAATAAAACCACATTCAAAACACAAAATCCCATTTAAAGTACCTACACTTAACATTTTCAACCAACTAAGTCACTTACCAAACCACATTCAAAACAAAAAAATTTTCTTTAAAGTCCCTACACTTAACCATTTTCAACCAACTAAGTATCAAAACAAAACCACATTCAAAATAAAAAATCTCCTTTAAAGTCCCCAAACTTAACCATTTTCAACCAACAAAGTCACTTACCAAACCACATTACAACAACAACAAACCCAGTGTATTCCCACTTAGTGGGGTCTGGGGGGGGTAAGATGTACGCAGTCCATACCAAACCACATTCAAAACACAAAATCCCCTTTATAGTCCCTAGACTTAACCATTTTCAAGCAATTAAGTCACCTACCAAACCATATTCAAAACACAAAATCTCATTTAAAGTCCCTAGACTTAACCATTTTCAAGCAACTAAGTCACCTAACAAACCACATTCA
>NC_061122.1:207081938-207133484 GCF_002878395.1 Capsicum annuum | reverse complement strand
ATATATATATATATACATACATACATACATATACATACATACACACACATATACACACTGTCGACTATATCAAGTTTAAAATATGTACTATATACATCACATGCGTATACAAGTATATTATCCAATAATATAAGTCGATGTGTTTCTTATACATACTTAGATTAGTGATCGATTAATTATATTTGATTAGCTTAATATATTAGGTTTTGATTATATATATAATTAGTTGTTACTAAAAATTGTTTAATTTTTATTTTTTTTACTTCAAAAACTGACCACAAGTGGTCAGTTTTCTTAAATTATTAAAAATAAATATTCTAATTAGTTAAAATATAAATTTTTTTATAAATTAGTTTTAAAAAAATATTAATCAATAAATTAATTAATTAAGTTAATTAAAATTTTATAAAATTGATCACAAAGTAAAATATAAGTGTTCGATTTAGTTTTTTATAATAGTTATTATCTAAAATCAATCACATGTGCTAAATTTTAATAAAAACATTAAATCATATAATTAGTTATGTTATCATCATATTAACGCAATGCATATATTTACAAATCATATAGATGATTATTTTATCAACACATTAACATGAATAGTATATTTCCTTGATAATATAATAATATCAATGAATTTTCTGAATTACGATATTATATATATATGTGTAAAATATTGTAATTAAAATCCAATTAACCAAAAATTTAATGGAATTTACAAAATTTATTGATATTTATATATACCTCGCTCGTAAAACAATGTGTTAATCAAATAAATTATCGATTATTTCAGTTACGTTAATTTGCGTGTGTCTACATTATATTGACACAAAATAGTATATCATTTCATCACTACACGAGATATACATATATATAAATATATTCAATTGGCTATCAACATTCAAAGACGTACGATGTACATCACAAACCCGATTTTACTACGCCACAATAATATACAACGTATTTCACAGAAACTCAGTTGAATTATCAGTTGGTTTGTCTTATGTCATTAATATACCTTCATTATATAATATGTATATACTATACATATACCTATACATACACACACATATATATACACATTATCGGCTATATCAATACGTACTATATACATCACATACGTACACGGGTATCTTATCCAATAATATAATGTGAAGTATTTCATATACGTACTATATACATCACATACCCGATTTTACTACCCCATTGTACTTCACATATACTCAAATAAATTATTGGTTGATTTATCTTATGTCATTAATAAACCATCGCTATATAATATGTATATATTATATATATACATATACATACACACATATACACACAATCGACTATATCAAGTTCAAAATGTGTACTATATACATCACATACGTATACAAGTATATTATCCAATAATATAATGCGATGTGCTTCGTATACATACTTAGATTAGTGATCGATTAATTATATTTGGTTAGCTTAATATATTAGGTTTTGATTATATATATAATTAGTTGTTACTAAAAATTATTTTAATTTTAATTTTTTTACTTCAAAAACCGACCACAAGTGGTCGGTTTTCTTAAATTATTAAAAATAAATATCCTACTTAGTTAAAATATAAATTTTTTTATAAATTAGTTTTAAAAAAATATTAATCAATCAATTAATTAATTAAGTTAATTATAATTTTATAAAAATGATCACAAAGTAAAATATAAGTGTTCCATTTATTTTTTAATAATAGTTATTATCAAAAAACAATCACATGTCCTCAATTTTAATAAAAACATTAAATCATATAATTAGTTATGCTATCATCATATTAACGCAATCCATATATGTACAAATCAGATAATTGGTTATTTTATCAACACAATAACAGGAGTAGTATATTTTCTTAATAATATAATAATATCAATGAATTTTGCGAATTACGATATTATATATATATATATACACACATAATATCGTAATTAAAAGCCAATTAACCAAAAATTTATCAGAATTTGCAAAATTCATTGATATATATATAAACATATATATATATATATATATATATATACCTCGCTCATAAAACAATGTGTTAATCAAATAAATTATCGATTATTTCTGTTACGTTAATTTGCGTGTGTCTACATTATATTGACACAAAATAGTATATCTATTTCATCACTACACGAGATATACGTATATATAAATATATTCAATTGGCTATCAACATTCAAAGACGTACTATATACATCACATACCCGATTTTACTACCCTATAATAATATACAACGTATTTAACAGAAACTCAGTTAATTATCAGTTGGTTTACCTTATGTCATTAATATACCTTCATTATATAATATGTATATACTATATATATACCTATTGTAACGCCCCGGAAAATAGGTCCCGAAGCGTCACACGGTGCTTGAGGCTACGAGTAGCCCCAAGCTAACCCTTTGAGCCATTTTCATTCAGTTCAACACAAATCAACGGGGTTTCCATAAATAACCCTCAAATATCAACAGAGTAATCATCATCCAAGAATAAAAGAATTTCAAAAAATAACAAAATACGACTTATTAGTCAACTCCCAACATCTGTACTAGTCTAACAAATCTCTAAGAAAATCAATAAAACCAGCGAGCCATTGAGACATTCCCCAACTGACTCATACTCAGTTATCAAATGTAAACAATTTCGTGAAACCAACATCAGACATCACATCCTCAGAACATGAGGACTCACCACAACAGAGGATGTAGAACAGCGTGCCCACAGAATCACTGTCGAACCTGAAACTGAGCACCTGAACCTACATTTCGAGAAAATGCAGCCCACATCCGAAGATATGGGTCAGTACCATGGAAAGGAACCGAGTATATGAGGGTGTATGCAGTTGTATAAACATCATCATCATAAATATTTATAAGACATATGCAGGATGTATGAAAGACTCACATAGCCCGAAGAAAATCATCATAATCATGAGAGGATGAAATAAGTACAATAACACATGTGTGTCATCATATAATTTGTCAATCACTTTTAGTTCATCAAGAATATCAATTCTCATAATGTAAATAACATTTAAATCTTTCGAAAAAATAACTTTTACAATTCCACTTTCAAATTACTTCACCATTCACCATAGACACAAGGAAACACACACACACTGGGAGATCCTATAACCGACATAAACCATGTGAGCTACATGGAGTCCAACGTATAACCCATATTGGAGAGAGTCGTCCTATCCTTGCCATTGGAGTAGGACTATCGATATCAAATCCACACAAACTAGTGATCACTATATAAATTAGCCTTAGGCTCACTCCTACGGGGGCACGTAGTTCTAGGGAAGTAAGGTCGCTTTATACCTCCCACTCGGTGCTAAAGATTTCTCCCGGACTTAGCTCAGATCATTTCAAAGACAGTTCACAATAAAATCATTTCAGAAATATATAAATATACATCGGGAGTCATCATGCTTCCCATCTATCAAAATCAACCACGTTGTGGATTTCATTCACACTCGAGTTCAAAACAACTCCATTAAGACCAAAAGGTCAAATCATTCAAAATATTTCAAATATTCAACATCAACGTGCTTAAACACACACTTTCTAAAAAAAAAACAATTTCCAATGGGGATTCAGGACCCAAATATCAAAATCATGATAAATATCGTTCAAGATTCATGCTTTATATCTCCACACATGTAAATTCATCTTTCAAAATCATAAACATTAATATTTCATAATAATCATCATAAGATATGGGTTCATGTTTCAAATTCGTAAAAAATCAAATAAAAATCATGCCTTTGTAAAGAAAGTCACTTTTGGGCACAAGAACGAAAGAGAGTTCTTGTTGAAAAACCCTACATACCTTGAATGATGAAATTTAGATCGATACTCATTTTTGAGATGTTAATCGTGACCTTGAATGATGGTTCTTGGAGTAAAAAACCCTACATACCTTGAATGATGAAATTTAGATCGATACTCGTTTTTGAGATGTTAATCGTGACCTTGAATGATGGTTCTTGGAGTTCTTGAACAAGGAACTTGGAATCTTGAATAAATTTGTAGAATTAATGGTGAACTTTCGAGGTTCTTGAAGTTGGATGTTGGAGCTTAGGGTTTCTTTTTGAGGAAATTTGTTGAAATATAACATATAATGCTTCTAATAGTCTTTAATATAAGATTTGGACGAATATTGGGTGAGGATAAATGACCAAAACGCCCCTAAAAATAAAAAAAATTCTCGAATTTGTCCTTTGGTGGACTGTTTTGATAGTCTGAAGTAGATCAACCATAACATTTTACTCCGATATCCAAATTGGATGAAACCAATTTCATTAGAAAGAGGACTCTCATGTATTTCCGTTAATATATAGTATCTCACCCAGATCATTGTGTACGAGGAGTTATGATCATTTGAAGTTGACCCAAAAGATTATTTTTGATAGGCTGAAGTAGATCGACCATAACTTTTTGCTCTGGCAGACAAATTGGATGAAACCAATTTCATTGGAAAGAGGAATCGCAGAGCTTTCCGTTGATATATAGTAGATCACCCAAATCATTATGTACAAGGATTTATGATCATTTAAAGCTGGAGAAAAAATACGTCAAGCCTCTGTACTTTTTCCTGCACGTTTTACTGTTCACTACTATTCATGGTTCGATCGGAATGTTCATAACTCGTCGCTCGGGTGTCCATTTTGGATGATCCACATATCGTTAGAAAGCTTATTCGATACTCTACGCAATGGTGGGTCATAATCTAAGACATTCTGAATGGAAAATTTATAATTTATTCTAGAAGATAGAACCCAACATGTTTACGCACAAAATTTCAACGAAAAATTTCCCGGTGTATTACATCACCCCCCCTTTGGAAAATTCATCCTCGAATGACGCTAGACATGCCAAGATTAGATAGGGACTAGAGTATACAGTTGAAACCATTCGTTAGACTCATCACCACATCGTTTCTCACTCCGAATGCAACATAGAATGCATAAATTCAAGAAACTACAGAACACATAATAAATGACAGCTGAACTGTTGCAACTTTTATCAAAAGTGCATGATTTAGGAAAGAATAGTACCTTCGGCTTGATCGGAGTTCGCAGAAAATAGGTGCGGGTACTTGGATCGCATATCCGTCTCAACTTCCCAAGTTGCACCCTCAACAGATTGGTTTCGTCACAACACCTTGACCAAGAGAACTTTTTTGTTCCTCAGTCTTCGGACACTGAAATCAAGAATCTCAACAGGAATCTCATCAAAAGAAATATTTTCTTGAATGTCAGCACTCACAGAGGAATCCACTACCACAGCATCGCCAATATGCTTTCTAAGCATGGAGACATGGAATATTGGATGAACAGAGGACAAATCGGAAGGCAACTCGACCTTATAAGCTACTTTACCAACACAGCTAAGAATTTTGTAAGGACCAACATAACGGGGACTAAGCTTCCCCTTCTTTCTGAATCTCTTCACCCCCCTCATGGGTGAAATTTTCAGATACACTAGGTCACCAACTTCAAACTCAAGGTCTCTCCTTCTAACATCCGCATATGACTTCTGACGACTCTGCGCAGTTTTTAACCTTTCCCTAATCAACTTAACTTTTTCCATTGCCTCAAATACCGAATCAGGACCACTTACAGCCGCTTCACCCACCTCGAACTAACCTATGGGTGATCTACACTTCCTCCCACATAAGGTTTCAAACAGAGCCATGCCAATACTAGAGTGGAAACTGTTATTGTAAGCAAACTCTATCAACGGTAAGTGATCATCCCAACTTCCCTCAAAGTCAAGTGCACAAGCTCTCAACATATCCTCTAAGGTCTGGATGGTCCGCTCAGCCTGACCATCGATCTACGGATGAAAAGCAGAACTCAAAAGCACTTGGGTACCAAGACCCTTCTGAAAAGCTTTCCAAAATTATGAAGTGGACTGAGTACCCCTATCCAAAATGATAGACAAGGGAACTCCATGCAATCTGACTAGCTCTCGGATATACAATCTAGCGTAATCCTCAGAAATATATGAAGTATGAACAGGCAAGAAATGAGCAGACTTAGTTAACCTATCAACCACAACCCAAATGGAATCATGATGGCATCGCGAAGGAGGTAAACCAATCACGAGGTCCATATTTATCTCTTCCCACTTCCAAGTGGGAATACTAAACTCTTGCATCATACCACCAGGTCTTTGGTGTTCAACTTTAACCTGTTGGCATGTTGCACACTTAGCTACAAATGCTGCTATATCTTTCTTCATGCCACTCCACCAATAGATTTCCCGCAAGTCTCGGTACATCTTGGTGGCACCAGGATGAATAAAATATTGCGCCCCGTACACTTCAGCCATAATTCTCTATCTCAGATCATCAACATTCGGGACACACAATCTACCCTGCAATCTCAACACACCATCTCTCCCTTGGGAGAAAACCTCTACTTTTTGGTCCTTGACTAACTCCTTCAATCTGACCAAACTAGCATCTAAGTATTGCTTTTCCTTCACTTCCAAAACTAAGGAGGATTCGGAACTACTCGAAACCCCTATACTACCTTCAGCAGAGTCAAACAACCTAACCCCCAATCTAGCCAAACGATGTACATCACGAGCCAACTCTTTCTTACCTTCTACCACATGCGAAACACTACCCATGGATACTCTACTTAGGGCATCCGCCACAACATTGGCCTTGCCCGGATGGTACAACACGCTCATATCATAGTCCTTTCACAATTTCAACCATCATCTCTGCCTAAGATTCAATTCTCTCTGGGTAAACACATACTGCAGACTCTTATGATCAGTGAAAACATCTACATGGACACCATACAAATAGTGTCTCCAGATTTTTAAAGAAAACACAACAGCAGCCAACTTAAGGTCATAGGTGGGGTAATTTTTCTCATGGGGTTTCAACTGTCTAGAAGCATAAGATATCACCTTACCCTTCTGCATCAATACGCAACCCAACCCAAATCTCGAAGCATCACAATACACCACAAAATCATTAACACCATCAGGCAAAGTCAAAATAGTGGCTGAAGTGAGTCGAGTCTTCAACTCCTGAAAACTCTTCTCACATGATTCGTACCACAAGAACTTCACTTTCTTTTGGGTCAATCAAGTCATAGGAGACGCTATAGAGGAGAAACCCTCAACAAAATGGCGGTAATAGCTAGCTAAACCCAAGAAACTTTGAATATCAGTCGGAGAAATAGGTCTAGGCCAATTTCTAACAGTTTCGGTCTTTTGGGGATCAACTCTAATACCCTCGAAAGAAATGATATGACCCAGAAAAGCAATTGACCTTATCCAAAACTCACACTTACTGAACTTGGCAAATAACTTGTGATCTCTAAGGGTTTGTACGATAGTTCAGAGATGATTAGAATGTTCATCCTCACTATGAGAGTACACCAGTATATCATCAATGAACACTATGACAAACATGTCTAGATATGGTCTGAACACTCGATTCATGAGGTCCATGAAAACTTCTGGGGCATTAGTTAACCCGAAAGATATAGCAAGAAACTCAAAATGGCCATAACGAGTTCGAAAAGCGGTTTTCGGGATGTCACACTCCCTAACTTTGAGTTGATGATAGCCGGAATGAAGGTCTATCTTTGAGAAATAACTTGCACCTTACAATTGGTCAAACAAATCATCTATTCTCAGAAGGGGGTACTTATTTTTTACGGTGACTTTATTCAGTTGGCGGTAATCAATGTACATACGCAAAGAGCCATCTTTCTTTCTCACAAACAACACAGGATCACCCCAAGGAGAAATACTGGGCCTTATGAAACCCTTATATAGTAGATCTTTGAGTTTCTCTTTCAACTCATTAAGTTCTGCAGGGGCCATACGGTAAGGAGAAATAGAAATGGGCTGAGTATCGAGAAGAAGATCAATCCCGAACTCTATCTCTCTATCAGGAGGTATCCCTGGGAGATCATCCAGAAAGACATCAAAAAACTCATTGACGACGTTAACAGACTGGAGAGTTAGAGTCTCAGACTTAGTGTCTTTGACTCTAACCAAATGGTAAATACACCCCTTGGAAATAAGCTTTCTAGCTTTGAGGTAAGAGATAAAATGACTCTTAGGTGACACAGAATTCCCAGACCACTAAACACGGATGCACCCAAAAACTGAAACTTGACCACTCGGGTCCGACAATCAATAGAGGCATAAGAAGAATATAGCCAGTCCATAACCAGAATCACATCAAAATCTACCATGTCTAACTCAATCAGATCAGCCAACAAGACTCTATGAAGAACGGTAACAGGATACTTTTATACACTTTTTGGGCAACAATCGAATCACCCACTGGGGTAGAAACTAGGATAGGCTCAGGAATAATCTCAAAACTCATTTCAAAATTCACAGCAATCAAAGGTGTAACATATGAGAAACTGGATCCAGGATCCAACAAAGCATACACATCAAACTAAAATATATGAAGCATACCAATAAAAACATCGAGAGAGTCCTCCTGTTCCTGGCGGGATGGTAAAGCATAGAATCTATTCTGGCGTTGCCCGCTAGCATTGCTAGAAGAGGCGCCCCAAGCTGGGGCTGGGCGAGTCGCTGAAACTGGAGCACTAACAGTCTGAGTCTGGGTCTGAGGGCGATAGTCACGATGCCCTTGTCCATCCTGTGGACAATCTCTAACTCTGTGACCCATGTTACCAAACTGGAAACAACCCCTCTTCTCACCCCAACACTCACCCGAATGAGCCCTACCACACTTAGGACACAGGGGACGATTTAGCTTACTGCCAGCACTGTACTGGGACCTGGACGCATATGAGCTACTACCTTGCTCCGGCCTACCTCTAAGCATGAGAGCACTAGCAGATGATGGTGCTGGCATAGACGAACGATCCTGATACTGAGGGTAACTTCCTCCCTGCAATCTAGTCTGACCTTTTCTATGCTGCTCGGACCTAGCTCTCTTATTCCCTCTCATTCTATCTCTCTCCTTAATCTTATCTGCCTCAATCTGTTGGGCATGAGTCATCATCCTAGAAAGATTATCTCACTATTTAGCATAGCAAACCTACACTCCTTAACCACATAACTAGATACTCCAGTCACAAACTTACTCATACTAGCCCGATTATCAGCCACTAAGTCAGGAGCATACTTGGCCAACTGATAAAACTTTAGACAGTACTCCCTAACAGTCATAGAGCCCTGTCGCAGGTTCATAAACTCTTCCACCTTCGCCTTCCTCATCTCCAAAGGGAAAGACTTATCCAGGAATACATCCTGGGACTCTTGCCAAGTTGTAAGGACAGATCCCTTACCTCTACCTTTCCTCTAAGTAAAAACCCAGTCATAAGCAAGGTCTTTCAACCTATACGCAGCCAACTCCACACTATATTCCTCAGATACATGCATCACCTGAGTAATCTTCCGCACCTCCTCTAAAAATAACTGTAGATCCTCATCGGACTTAGACCCATAGAATTCCGGCGGATTCATCCACATGAAGTCACGGATCCTGGCAGCAGCTGAATCACCTTCCTACTGCTGTGGAGCCGGGGCCAGGTTGGCCTGAACATTTGTAGTAACAACTTGGGCCAGCGCCTAAAAGGCTGCCTGAAATTCAGCATGAGACACGTTTTCATTCAATGGGTCAGCGGGTTGAGGTTGCTGACCATCATTATTTCTTCTCGCTCGACGTGGAGGCATTTTCTGAAAGAGGAGAGCACGAATAATAGCAGAGAGAGACACTTTAAGCACGATAGACTTCTAAAAGAAAAAATCATACTTTTTTCCTAAAATGTCTTGTAGCCTCTTGCTCATAGATGTGGCGCGCTACAAACCGATGATTAAGACTCTGCTTAATACGGCTTGTCAGACTCCCTAGAACACCTTAAAACCTTAGGCTCTGACACCGAGTTTGTAACGCCCTGAAAAATGGGTCCCAAAGCATCACACGATGCTTGAGGCTACGAGTAGCCCCAAGCTAACCCTTTGAGCCATTTTTATTTAGTTCAACACAAATCAATAGGGTTTTCATAAATAACCCTCAAATATCAATAGAGTAATCATCATCCAAGAATAAAAAATTTTTAGAAAGATAACAAAATACGACTTATTAGTCAACTCCCAACATCTATACTTGTCTGACAAGCATCTAAGAAAATCAATAAAACCAGCGAGCCATTGAGACATGCTCCAACTGACTCATACTCAGTTATCAAATGTAAATAATTCCGTGAAACCAACATCAGACATCACGTCCTCGGAACATGAGGACTCACCACAACAGAGGATGTAGAACAGCATGCCCAAAGAATCACTATCAAACCTGGAATTGAGCACCTGAACCTACATTCCGAGAAAATACATTCTACATCCGAAGATGTGGGTCAGTACCATAGAAAGGAACCGAGTATATGGGGGTATATGTAGTTGCATAAACATCATCATCATAAATATTTATAAGAAATATGCAGGATGTATGAAAGAGTCACATAGCCCAAAGAAAATCATCATAATCATGAGAGGATGAAATAAGTACAATAACACATGTGAGTCATCATATAATTTGTCAATCACTTTCAGTTCATCAAGAATATCAATTCTCATAATGTAAATATCATTTAAATCTTTCGAAATAATAACTTTCACAATTCCACTTTCAAATCACTTCACCATTCACCATAGACACAAGGAAACACACATACACTGGGAGATCCAATAACCGACATACACCGTGTGAGCTACATGGAGTTCAACGTACAACCCACGTTGGGGAGAGCCGTCCTATCCTTGCCATCGGAGTAGGACTATCGATATCAAATCCACACAAACTAGTGATCACTATATAAATTAGCCTCAGGCTCACTCCTACGGGGGCACGTAGTTCTATGGAAGTAAGGTCGCTTTATACCTCCTACTTGGTGCTAAAGATTTCTCTCGGAATTAGCTCAGATCATTTCAAAGACAATCCATAACAAAATAATTTCAGTAATATATAAATATACATCGGGAGTCATCATGCTTCCCATCTATCAAAATCAACCACGTTGTGGATTTCTTTCACACTCAAGTTCAAAACAACTCCATTAAGACCAAAGGGTCAAATCATTCAAAGTATCTCAAATATTCAACATCAACGTGCTTATAACACACACTTCCTAAAAAAAATACAATTTCCAATGGGGATTCACGACCCAAATATCAAAATCATGATAAATATCGTTCAGGATTCATGATTTATATCTCCACACATGTAAATTCATCTTTCAAAATCATAAACATCAAGATTTCATAATAATCATCATAAGATATGGGTTCATGCTTTAAATTCGTAAAAAATCAAATAAAAATCATGCCTTTGTAAAGATAATTACTTTTGGGCACAAGAATGAAAGAGAGTTCTTGTTGAAAAACCCCACATACCTTGAATAATGAAATTTAGACCGATACTCATTTTTGAGATGTTAATTGTGCCCTTGAATGATGGTTCTTGGAGTTCTTGAACTAGGAACTTGGAATCTTGAATAAATTTGTAGAATTAATGGTGAACTTTGGAGGTTCTTGAAGTTGGATGTAGGAGCTTAGGGTTTTCTTTTTGAGGGAATTTGATGAAATATAACATATAATACTTCTAATAGGCATTAATATAGGGTTTGGACGGATTTTGGGTGAGGGAGAATGGCCAAAACGCCCCTAAAAATAAAAAAAATTCTCTAATTTGTCCTTTGGTGGACTGTTTTGATAGTTTGAAGTAGATCAACCATAACGTTTTACTTCGATATCCAAATTGGATGAAACCAATTTCATTAGAAAGAGAACTCTCATATATTTTCGTTGATATATAGTATCTCACCCAGATCATTGTGTATGAGGAGTTATGATCGTTTGAATTTGACCCAAAATTTTGCTTTTGATAGGCTGAAGTAGATCGACCATAACTTTTTGCTCCAATAGACAAATTGGATGAAACCAATTTCATTGAAAAGAGGACTCGTAGATCTTTCCGTTGATATATAGTAGATCACCTAGATCATTATGTACAAGGAGTTATGATTGTTTAAAGTTAGAGAAAAAATAGGCCAGGCCTCAGTACTTTTTCCTGCACGTTTTACTATTCACTACTATTCACGGTTCGATCGTAATGTTCATAACTCGTCGCTCGGGTGTCCGTTTTGGATTATACACATATCGTTGGAAAGCATATTCGATACTCTATGTAATGGTGGGTAATAATCTAAGACATTCCGCACGAAAAATTTATAATTTATTCTAGAAGATAGAACCCAACACGTTTATGCTTAAAATTTCAATGAAAATTTTTTTGGGGGTATTACACCTATACATAGACACACATATATATACACATTATCGACTATATCAATATTTACTATATACATCAAATACGTACACGAGTATCTTATCCAATAATATAATGCAACGTATTTCATATACTTACTATATACATCACATACCCGATTTTACTACACCATTGTATTTCATATATACTCATATAAATTATCGGTTGATTTATCTTATGTCATTAATATACCGTTGCTATATAATATGTATATATTATATATATACATATACACACACACATATACACACTATCGACTATATCAAGTTCAAAATACGTACTATATACATCACATACGTATACAAGCATATTATCCAATAATATAATGCGATGTGTTTCGTATACATACTTAGATTAGTGATAGATTAATTATATTTGATTAGATAGATTAATTATATTTGATTAGCTTAATATATTAGGTTTTGATTATATATATAATTAGTTGTTACTAAAAATCATTTAATTTTTAATTTTTTTACTTCAAAAACCGAGCACAAGTGGTCGATTTTCTTAAATTATTTTTTTAGTTTAATGAAAAAACCGACCACTTGTGATTGATTTTTATAAGTATTTTTAATTATTCTTTTTATAAAAACCGACCAGTAGTGGTCTGTTTTCTTAAAAATAAATTAAAAAAAAAAATTTAAAAACCGACCACAGGTGGTCGATTTTTATAAATATTTTTTAATTATATTTTTTTAAAAAAAAACAACCACTGGTGGTCGGTTTTTTTATTTTTAAAAATTTTTTATTTGTTAAATAAATAATAATAATTATTGTAATAATTATTTTGATTTTTTAAAATATAAAAGCGACCACTTGTGGTCTCTTTTTTAAAAAAAAATTAAAAATTAAAAAAAATTAAAAATGACCACCAGTGGTCGGTTTTACCGATTTTTTTAGTAGTGAGAGAGGATAGAGAGTCTGTAAACCTAATCTTTACCTTGAGGATAGAGAGGATATTTCCGATAGACCCTCAACTCTAGAGTCAAAAAAATGTTAGATTATTTTGTTAAAAATTAGCTCAAGATGACACTTAACTTAAATAAGAATAAAAGAAAAAAAAAGAAATTGTTTGCCCTTAAAAGAGAAAATGCTAGTTTCGCAAGAACAAAGGAGTACAAGTTGAAAGAGTCTTACAAGTTTTGTAAAATATATGTTGGAGCAGATAGATGTGCATGGAAAAGGGGATGAGTTAGTTAGATCATCTTCTGGGAAAGGACAAAAATAATTTTTGGGTTGAAATTAATTTCACGAAAATAGCCAGAAATTTTAATTCTGACTTTTAGTTTAAGGGGATGAGTTAGGTAATCTTCTGGGAAAGGATAAAAATAGTTTTTGGGCTAAAATTAATTTCACAAAAATAGCCAGAAATTTTAATTCTCACTTTTAGTTATTTGCTGGCAGCTGATATTTCTTTTTCACTTTTTCTTTCTTTCTTTCTTTGTGTTGTAAATATATTACCATATATAGTGAATGTATACTTTGTCATATATAATAAATGTCTATTTATGAAGAAGTTAGAAAGCTCAAGATTAGGTTGTCCCTATAAATAAAGGGGATTTCCTTCATTGTAATTGATCCAAGAGAATCCCTCAACAGAAATAATAATCGCTCTCTTTTCTCTCTCCATTCTTCTTTATTATTTGCTTTATATTTCATAACACGTTATCAGTCTCTAATTTTCATCTCAATATTATCTCCGAATTGAGTTGGGTTTGAGTCTCTAATTTTCATCTCAATATTATCTCTGAATTGAGTTCGGTTTGATTCTGTAAGTGGTGCCCACTGTGATGCCTGGTATTTTTCTTAAAATTGTCTATATTGGGTGTTCTATTACCTAATCAAAAACAAATAATATGCATGCTCTATTCAGTAACTGTTTTATTTCCCATATTGTTTTAAAAAAAACATTGTTTTTGAACAAGCTTGAATCTTAAGGAGTAATAAGTTTTGGAATCTTAACGGATTACTTATATTCCTTTTTTTAGTAAATGTTATTGTTTCTTTGGTTTTGAAATACAGAGTATAATATTGGTATCAACATTTGATCAACACTACGTTTATTACTTATATAGCTTTATAATGTAGAATAATTATTTTAATTGGTTTATATGAACTAGATTTACTCGCACTAATTACAATGTTGAGTGTCACACTCCCTTTTTACCAAAAAGAATTGATTTTAAGTTTGAAAGGAGTTTTCATTATTAAGTGACAAAAGAAATATTTGTTTCGACAAGAATTCTTTTACATTTAAACTCAGAGTTTCCACTAGGCATAAATCGGGTGTGCCAAGTCACCTTTGAAAATTCTTTTTCAAAATGATTTGACTCTTTAAAACTGATCCACGAACAGAGATTCTGGTTAAGGAATTCTATTGATCAAGGAGAAGGTGTTAGGCATCCCTCGGTCCCGTGGTTCGACCACGTTCGCTTCGTGGAGTATATCGGCTAGTACGACACTGTGAATGTATAAGCCACATAAAACACACAAAACAATCAATCAGACAAACAAAACAAGTTTAAAAACATAGTGTCCAGTCCAATTATTATAGCCCGAAATTAAAAAAAATACTAAAATAAACCTACACTAATCTATACTAACCCTGAACTATTCTCTACTCGATGCCTCGGACCTTCATTACGAACGTTCTTCACGTACAAGATACTTCGGGGCATTCCCCGATGAATACATACAAATGACCTCAGGGTATTTCCCGGCTAAATGAATATATTTTTTAACGCGAGAAAATCAAAATCATTCAACAAATATTTCAAACACTCAACAATCTATAATTGCTAAGTTTTACCTACTCAACCTACCGTTTGCCTATCGATGCTCGGCCTAAGACATGAAATTGTCAAGTTCGATGAAATTAACATCCATTTCAAATCAAACAAACAAATTAATCAACACTAGCCGATATTCACTTTTACGGATTTGCAATCCCTTCCCCCAAATCGCTTTTCAACAGAAATTTCTTATATGAGATATGGTTATGCAAATCATACTAACATCGAATTCATACTACAATCAATTATCCATAACAAGTAACATCAAGGTCAATAAAATCACCCAATCATCATCATCTAACATATAATCATAAAATTAATTTCCCAAATTTAAGATGAAATAAAGAGAAAGAGTTGAAGAATTGGACCTCAATTGTCGATTTCAATATACCAAAGATAGAACCGCGCCCGAAAAACCTCGATTCAAACCTCAACAACGACTAAACCAACTCAAATCGCGAGACACAACCTAGACAAATTTGAAATCAGAAGGAAAAACCTTAAAAACGAAGCCCAAAATTTTGGATTTTTTGAACTAATCATAAACCCACTAGAATCGGAGATGGTTTCAGGCGATTTTCATTGGGGTCGACGTCAAATTAGAGTTGTTGTTTTCCAATGAAGATGGGTGGTTTCTCAATAGATTTTTGCCGCCTGAACAATGCCAATCAGTGATGGCGGTGGTCGGGTTTGGAGATCTTGGTGGAGGTGGAGCCAATTTTTGTCTCCCCAGAGCTCCGACGAGCTCAAATAGGTCAAATAATGGAGAATAGATCTAAATTTCAGACGATAATGACATTTTTCCAGCAAAAACTCATTGGAACAGTCAGCTTCCACCCATTTTTCTCTCCTGATCTCCCTCCTCTGTCCGATTCTCTTTGTTTCTACTCTCGTTCTTCCTAATTCTCTTCTTTTTCTCCTCTTTTGCTACTGTTTTTTCCTTTTTTTCTTCACTATTTTTGTTTTATCTGTCTCCAATGTCGATTAACTTTATTATTTATGTGTGTTTCCAATCTGTGAGTATGTCTGTGCGTTTTCGACGAACCCTGTGTGTATATGTAATGGTGTATGTATGGTTAGAGTATCTTCTGTAGGTCTGTGTATTATTGAGAATGTGAGGTGTGTGATGTTTTGTGTGTTTATGGCAATGTGTATGTTAATGGAGTATCCTGTGAATGAGTATGCCCCTCTTTTCTATGTGGAGTGTGAGTGTATATTCATCTGTGTAAGCTCCTTTAAGAGTGAATTTTCTCCTCTTCTTTTGTTCTGTGTGTGTATTCTCTGAGTGAGAAGAAAAATGAAGATTGTGTAGTGTGTATATGTGGTCACTGGTGTGTGCTTGTTCTCTAAGGCAAAAGAAACGTGAATTGCATTTTGAAGGAGGGCAGGGCACGTGGCGGTAGGTGGTGAGGTAGGGGTAGGGGTAGGGGTTGGGGTAGAAAGTTGTTGTTTTTATTAGGGTGAGGTATAAAAAATAGTTATGAATTTGTTTATTTCGCTTTTAGTGATGGGATTATCACATGATTGAGGGTGAATGCATGGTAAGACGGGGTAAATAGGTAAAAATACACTCTCAGGAAGGACAAAATTACGTGTCTACATCATGCCCCTCTTTGAATGTAAACACAAAGTGTTTTCAGAAAAAGGAGCAGACAACGAGACAGAATTTTGACCAAACCACTATTCAAAGGGAGGAAAAGAAGGATAGAGTACCACCGAGTCTTGATTTAGGACATCCTACCTACCCCAAATTTGTGGGAATCAAGTTACAGGTAGTTCCAAGATTGACAGGAAGGGGGACTATACCGAGTTGGAGAATCGAGTGAGGCCCTGTCGAGGTTTCGATCCGCGACTCTATTATTACATCAAAGATAAAATTTGCAAGTTAGAAAGATAACTGAAATTATAAATCCCATCTATGCAGGTTCTTTTGGACTCTTGACTTGAGTTTCTGATGCTTTCAAAATTGACAAATGAATTGATCTTCTTTGGATTGAGCTTGAGAATGGATTCTTTCTCCATACAAAATTTAATGTCAGATATGAACTCAAAAATTGACTATGCTCTGTCAGTGGTACTTCTAAATTCGAACATGAATTTGAAAATCTTCACCCTATTCTCCAGGCAGGCTCCTAACTTATAATTTTTCACCTTGTTGCTTGGCTTTTCAATTTCTTCACTCTGTTCTACAGGTGAGCTCCTGACTTTCAATTTTATCACCCCATTATTCAGTCGGGCTCCTGGCTTTCAATTTTTATCACCCTGTTCTTCAGGCGGACTCCTGACTTGCAATTTTCATCACCCTGTTCTTCAGGCGAGCTCCTGACTTTCTATTTCATCACCCTGTTCTTCAGATGTGCTCCTGACTTGCCATTTCATCACCCTGTTCTTCAAGCGGGATCCTGATTTGCCATTTCATCACCCTGTTCTACAGGCATACTCCTAACTTGCCATATTATCACCCTATTCTTCAGGCGGCCTCCTGACTTTTAATTTCATCACCCTATTTTTCAGGCGGGCTCCTGACTTGCAATTTCATCATCCTATTCTTCAGGCGGGCTCCTGACTTTTAATTTCATCACCCCGTCAGGCGGGTTCCTGAATTTTAGTTTCATCACCCTATTCTTCAAGCAAGCTCCTGACTTACCATTTCATCATCCTATTCTTTAGGCAGGCTCCTGACTTTCAATTTCATCACCCTATTCTTCAGGCGGGCTCCTGACTTGCAATTTCATCACCCTGTTCTTCAGGCGGGCTCCTGGCTTGAAATTTTATTACTCTTTTCGTTAGAAGGGCTCTTAACTTGCAATTTCGTCACCTTGTTCTCCAGGAGGGCTCCTGACATCAAAATCAAAACTAGAACAAAAATTATCCCACACAAAGATTATGATAAATAAAAATTTCATTTTTCGGAAAATAAAGACTCATTTTATAGGAGGGTCCTAAAAAAGAGTTCTAAATAACAGGAATTAAATCTTCTTTTTTCCCCAGTTTATCATCAAAAGTTTTTGCGTGTGTCAAACCCAATCACAACTACTTATAATAATACATAATGCAAAGATAAATCAAGATTCTGATCAACAAATGAACCTTTTGAGAGTAAAGTTGAATGACTGAAACCAACAAGTCACTCTCTTAAGAGTGGAAGTGAAAGATTCTTACTAAAAATGCATCTTTTAGAATTAATGGTTAAAATTAGGAAGTGCACCTCTTAGCCATGAGACATGCAAGACCCAAATTAGAGAACGTGTCTCTTAGGTGTACAAAATGGTGAGTTTTACCATGATTGTGATTACCGAACCTGTACAAAAACACTGCTTTTGAATTTGCAGAAATGAGGAATTGCATATCTGGATATTTGCGCTTTTAAGCCTTTGATTAGAAGGTAACAATTGTTCTTGTTTCATACAAAGAAAACTTGTAAGTTTAAAATAGGGTGGTTGGCTTAAGGCTTTGGCCTTGGAGGCGATTTCTCTTGCACTTGTCTTGCTGCACCATTGGCCCAAACTTTTATCATTAAAAGTTACTCAGAAGTAATCACAATATCTCCATTTTTCTACGTCTCTTCAATAAATCCTTCGAACCTTGGTATTTCCTTGATCCTCCAAACTTATTTTTTTAGAAAACTTCCTACTTGTCTTGTTTCAACTTTCAATCATGTTTCTTTCATGTGCTGACCTTTTGTTTTGCTTTGTGCAATTGAAGAAGTTGGTAGCAAGTTTTGAAATATTTTCTCAGTTGTTTTGACATTGCTTAACTCAAAGACACGAGAAAAAATAATTTTTATTCGAATGACAGACTCAAAAGGACAAAAATATAAATAAAGCGAAGAAAGAAAGGACACTGTTTGTTCCTTTTTGAAAATAAAGAAAAGAAAAGATTTATCTGAAAATGACAATCAATTCTAATGATTATACCATGCATTTTTGGATAAAGCTGCCAGATCTTTTTATTCAAACTTTCTATCAATTGTTATTGAGTTAATGACCCTGACACTGAGTTGCTTTCTTAGGTCAAGTGCATTTGTAGACCTTATTCGGTCAGTGACACCTTGAAGGGTCTTCGCCAACAAGCTTTTCTCATTGTTCTTTCTCCTAGCACACCATTGCTTTAAGGTAATGAGACTCTCTTATTCTTATTTCTCTCAATTTACCGTCGCCTTATGGTACCTGTGAGGGTTTTCTCGAATAAGACTCTTATTTTTATTTCTCTCAACTTAACATTGCCTTACGGTGCTCGTGCGGGTTTTCATCAATAAGATTCTCTTATTTTTATTTCTCTCCCGATTCCTTAAGCTAAGGAAGACCAGTAGTTCCCAAATGCATCATCACGTTCATTACATGTTTAGCCTTAACATTCTCAAATATTGATCTGAAGGTCTTTCTTTGGTTGTAACTTAGCATTTGGATATGGTTAGAAAGAAAGGATGACATGAGACCCGAATGACACTTGAAGTGGGTGGGAGTTACAACGTTTGGAATAGACTCAAATAATGAAGTTTAACTTACTCCCCAGTTTTTTTGGCTAGGTACTTCTAAATTGTTCATTTGGTTGGACCGAGCTCAGAGTAGGGCAGTCTACATATCTCACCTCCGAGAGAGAAGAATCAGGTCACATGTAGTTCCGACAACTTGTTTTGTTTGATTCTGACTTTTTTTCATAGACTTTTTTTATCTTGGGGACCTTTTTTATTCTATTTTTTGACATTTTTCTTTTTTCTTTCTTTTCGGACATTTTTTTTTTAATTTTTCTAACTCTATTCTTTTGCTCGATACTTTTCTTTTGAGCTTTGCTGACTCTATCTTGTTTCCAAAAGAAGGGTATGAAAGAAAATAACACTAAGCTCAAATAAGGTAAACAAAGGATGACATAATGTTTGGATAGCAGAATAAAATATATTCGTCATATCAATAAAATGCAAGTACATATCATGCAATATAAAAGTGAAAAATAAAGATCATTTGTAACATCTTTTACAACATTAATTTTAACTGAGCCAGTGAGTCACTACTTCTTCTACTCTTGTCTAGCATACAGCTCCACTTTTGTTGTACATTCCTCACATTGAATGAATCGTGATTTCATGGAGCTGATTATCTTCCTATTTCTCTTGATATAGGAATCACGCATCCATTATTTGACCTAATTGAGATATGTTTTTCAATTGATAACCAAGTTATTCTTGTGATTCTCAAAATAACTGCCTTAATTTTGAAAGAAGGCTTCAACATGGTCACCAAATATCTCAACACTCCACCAATTTCTTAGATACCTTTTTTTCTAACTTTAGCCCTCTGATTCAATGTTTTATGATTGAACAGGATTTTAAAATCTGGCTGAAAATTCCGCATGCATTTCATAACACTAGAATCAACCTAAAATATATTATGTAAAAAAGATAAACATACAACTTGAAATAATACAAAACGACAAGGGACACCACATCTCATTGAAAAGAAAAATAGAATGGTTTAAACAAAGACAACAGAGAAACAAAACAAGATAGATTTCGAACTACAACCCTAAAATAATTTGAAAAATAGAAAGGAAAATAAAACAAACTACCAATAATCCTTCTAAGTAAGGAGAGGGGTGACTTTTCAATTGCTGAGCTTGACATCTTAGCCACTGATTTGCACATCATCATGACTAGAGCTTTTACCGCTATCAGACATATTCCATGTAAAATTACCCTTTGACTTCCTCCTTTTTGAAAACTCTAACCTCGGTTGAAACTTGGACTTAGAAGTTCCTTGGTAAATATGTGGGGGTTGAGGACAATATTGAGGTACCGATGCACGCCATTGTGGACAACAAGATGGATGAGTATATGGTTGGGCGCATACTGGATATGGAGGTGGTGAAATGGAATATAATGGGTTTTGGGAGTGATTATACAAAGTCTAGTTACGAACTTGGGCTTGAGTCTGAGGGTAATGGTGACGTGGCCTTTTCGGACATGCCTGTTGTCCAGCTATAATAGTAGCTACATCTTCCTCATTCTTCTTCCATCCAATATTTCCAGAACCCTTTTGAATTGCTTAAGTAGTTGCTTTCAATGTTTTAAAACTCACAATGCGACCAGTCTTAATTCCATTCTCTATAATCTATCCCATTTTGAGGGCCTCAATAAGTGGCTTGCGTAATGCAAGTAACAAGTGTTGATAATATATTTCATTCTGTGCTTGAATAAACACCTCTACTATCTTGCTTTCTTTCATTGGCGGCTTTACCTTAGCATCTTGTCCGCGCCATCTAATGCATATTAACTTTCAGTATTCTTCTTCATATTAGTTAGGGACTTCTCATCAAGAATTAATTCCACATTGTATTGGAATTGTTGCACGAATTCAGTAACTAGGTCATCCAAACTATTCCATTTGTCGATGTTTTGATTAACAAATCATTTCAAAGCTAGACTCAAAAGACTCTCACTGAAATAAGTCATGAGTAATTCTTCTATCCATCCAGCACCCCTTAGTTGGTTACAACAACGCCTTAAATATTCCACTGGGTCACCGTGCCCATCATATTTCTCAAACTTTGGTATTTTAAAACCAAGAAAGAGATTAACACCAATAAACATGCACAGATCTTTATACGAGACATTTTTGTAACTTTCGAGCCCCTGTAAATTTCTCATGGCTTGTTCTAAACTCTTCAATTTTTGTTTCATGCCCTCCTGTTCTTCTGTCACAACAGGCTTCTCAATGTTAAGAAGAAATTCAAGAGTTCAAGTATAGCCATAAGGATCAGTCGACTTAAAATGGGCTCGGGAGCATAATGTTGATCACCAGAAGTATTCAATATAGGCTCTTTCATAGAGTAAAGAGGAAAAACCGATGGCTGAACATCAAAAGTAGGAGCTTCAGGTAGGAGTGGTGCTGCAAAAACATGAACAGTAGGTGAAGCCGAGCATGTGGTAGTTTTGTTTTGAGGATTGAGGAAATGAATATGGAAAGTCTTTGGATAGTGTTGCCCCAGAGTGGACCCTGATGCATGTTGTGGCATGTCAATAAAAATGAAAAACTGTGCGTGTGATATGGGATGCAAGATAGAAAGATATTTCAGATTATCAGTGGGAAATAAAAGAGGTGGCAGCCCATTAGCCCAAGCTCGATGCATTTCTATCATTTGTTGCCTTAATTTTTGAATCTATTCATTAGCTTCTAAATTCTCACTCCCCAAACTCCCAATCTGATTAGTGAAAAAAATCTCAGTATCCTTGTTGGTCATAACTTTCTCTTTGACTAGGTGCAATATGTAGGACCATTCAAAATGCCATAAACCAACCACCATAAACTAATTGAACAAGAGATAACAAATGTGTTAGATTTCAATATTTCATCAAAATCTTTTCTCTTTTTTTTTTAAAAGATCACCGAACCCAAGAAGGGCACCTACGTATCTCTCTCCCGAGAGAGGAGAATCAGGTGTGTGTAGTTTGAGAAACTTGGCTAAAAACGTCCAATCAAACTCTTTTTATTTTTTTTTCTTGAAACTTTAAGAAGGAAAGAAAATAACAAATTGTCAAAAGAATTAACGATTTTTTTTTTTGAATTTTCCATCTTCGAAATCCCTATACAAAATGAAACCTATGATTACCAAAAAAAAAATTTTGAATTTTTGAATTTTAATTTCATACGAAAATGAAACTTGAACCTATTAAAGAAAAATCTTTTTGTAGTTTTCTTTTAAAGATGTATATGACACCTACTCTAAATGAAGAGTGAAGAAAATCTTTTTGGATTTTCAATTTTGAATTTCAACCCAAAATGAAACCTAAGACTATTAAGGAAAATCTTTTTGTATTTTTCTTTTCAAGGCATATATGAAACACCTACTCTATATGAAGAGTGGAGAATTTTTTTTTAATTTTTAAATAAGATCACCGAACCCACAAAGGGCTGCCTACGCATCTCACTCATGAGAGAGGAGAATCAGGTGTGCATAGTTCGTCTAGATTGGACAAGTAAGAATTAAATAACAAACCGAACCTTGACTTAAGAGACACAACCAAAGACAGACGATAAAAAACGTCAATAAAATCTTTTTTGGGGTTTTCAGTTTGACACTTCACATAAAACTGACACCAACAACTAAGAAAAAAAAATCTTTTTGGTGTTTTCACTATACGATATGTACAAAACTTCTACCATCTTTTTTGAATTTTTGTTTTATAAAAAGATCCTATTAAGAATTTTTTTTTTTGAAAATTTTGAATAATGAATGAATATTAAAGAAACAAAAAGAAAATCTTTTTGATGTTTTTATTTTTAACAAATGAGTTCAAAAGATAAAAATCTTTTTGAATTTGTGGATTGTGAAAAAATAAAAGTCATAAATAACTCTAAGTAACTATGAAACTCTTTTTTGACTCACTTTTCTTTTTTTTTTTTTCCTTTTTTTTGAACTTTTCCTTGCCTACACACACTTTTCCTTAACTCTGGCACTTGTTTACCTAAATTAGTCCGTCAAATGACCCAGCACGTAAGGATGCTTCAGGGGTAAGTCTCCTACAAAGGACCAAGAGAGTCTCGCTAGGTATCAATATGATGCAAATAAGCATGACATAAAGGTTGGCCTAGACTAGGGTTCACTAACAAGGCTGTTCGGGGGAGCATATGGTCGATAGTGGCTGTAACAGCTTTCCACCTACTCTATACACCCAACGACTCTCTCTCCTAAAATAAGGGTGACTCAACTAGAGGTCGTGTACACATATGTACTAGGGGACTTGTTGCAAAAGAATGACTTGGGATAATGCACATAATGCTAGATATAAAACAGTAACACATAAGAGAAAAATAGTAAACAAACAGCACATAGACACTCAACAATGATAGAAAAATACCACACGATAATACAAACAAGGTGTCTATACACCTATAGTGTCATACTAAGCCGATACAACTTAAAAAAATAAGCTCGAATTCTGAAAAATATCTAACAGAGTCGCGAAAGATATCACACCCCTTTTTTTACCAAAAAGAATTGATTTTATGTTTGAAAGGAACTTTCATTATTAAGTGACAAAAGAAATATTTGTTTCGAAAAGAGTGTGCCAAGTCACCTTTGGAAATTCTTTTTCAAAATAATTTGACTCTTTAAAACTGGTCCACGAACAGAGATTTTGGTTAAGAAATTCTATTGATCGAAGTAAAGGTGTTAGGCACCCCTCGGTCCCATGGTTCGACCACGGTCGCTTCATGGAGTATATCAGCTATTACGATACTATGAATGTATAAACCACATAAAACACAAAAACCAATCAACCATACAAACAAAACAAAACAAGTCCAAAAATATAGCATCCAGTCCAATTATTACAACCCAAAATAAAAAAATACTAAAATAAACCTACACTAATCTATACTAACCTTGAACTATGCTCTACCTGATGCATCGGGCCTTTATTGTGAACTTTCTTCACGTACAAGATACTTTGGGGCATTCTTTGATGAATAAATAGAAATGTCCTCGTGGCATTCCCGGCTAAATGAATACATTATTTTAGCGTGAGAAAATCAAAACCATTTAAGAAATATTTTAAACATTCAACAATCCATAATCCCTAAATTTTTCCTACCCAACCTACCGTTTGCTTATCGATACCCGGCCTAAGATATGATACTATCAAGTTCGATGAAATTAACATCCATTTCAAATCAAAAAAATAAATTAATCAGCACACGCCGATATTCACTTTTATAGATTTTCAATCCCTTTCCCTAAATTGCTTTTCAACAGAAATTTCTTCTACGAGACATGGTTATCCAAATCATACTAACATCAAATTCATACCTCAATCAATTATCCATAACAAGTAACATCAACGTCAATAAAATCACCCAATCATCATCATCCAATACATAATCATAAAATCAATTTCGCAAATTTAAGATGAAGTAAAGAGAGAAACTTGAAGAATTGGACCTCAATTATCGATTTTAATATACCGAAGATAGAACTGCACCCAAAAAACCTCGATTTGAACCTTAACAAAGACCAAACCAACTCAAATCGCAAGACACAACCCGAACAAATTTGAAACCGGAAGGAAAAAACTTAAAAACAAACCCGCAAATTTTGGATCTTTCGAACTAACCATAAACCCACTGGAATCAGAGTTGGTTTCAAGCGGTTTTTATTGGGGTCAACGTCAAATCAAAGTTTTTGTTGTTTTTCGACGAAGATGGGTGGTTTCTCGATAGATTTTCACTATCTGAATAGTGCCAATTAGTGACGACGGTGGTCGAGTTTTGGGATCTTGGTGGAGGTGAAGCCGATTTTTATCTCTGTAGAGCTATGACGAGCTCAAAAGGATTGAAAAATAGAGAGAAGATTCAAATATCAAACGATAATGACATTTTTAGGGAGAAAAATGGTTGGAACAGTCAATCTCCGCCTATTTTTCTCTCTCGATATCCCTCCTTTATCCGATTCTCTTTGTTTCGACTCTCGTTCTTCTTAATACTCTATTTTTCCTCCTTTTTTGCTACTTATGTTTTCCTTTTTTCTTCACTATGTGTGTTATCTCTATCTCCGATCTCGATTTACTCTATTTTTTATGTATGTTTAGTGTTGTGTGTTTTCGGTCTGTGAGTGTGTGTGCTTATTTCCGGTGAATTGTGTGTGTATATGTGATGATGTATGTATGGTCAGAGTGTCATCTGTAGGACTGTGTATTATTGAGAGTTGGAGGTGTGTGAGTGTTGTGTGTTTATTGTAGTGTGTGTGTTAATGTAGTATCCTGTGAATGAGTATGTCGCTCTTCTCTTTGTGGAGTGTGAGTGTATATTCATATGTGTAAGCTCTTTTGAGAGTGAATTTTCTCCTCTTCTTTTATTCTGTGTGTGTATTCTTTGAATGAGAAGAAAAATAGAGATTGTATGGTATGTATATGTGGTCACTGGTATGTGTTTGTTCTCTAAGGCAAAAGAAATGTGAAATGGATTTTAAACGGAGGGGAGTGCGTGGGGGTAAGTGGTGAGGTAGGGGTACGGGGTTAGGCTATAAAGTTGTTATTTTTGTTAGGGTGAGGTGTCAAAAAATGGTTATGAATTTGTTTAGTTGGCTTTTAGTGGAGGGATTATCACAGGATTGAGGGTGCATGGTAAGACTGGGTAAATGGATAAAAATACGCTCTCGAGAGGGACAAAATTACGTGTCTACATTATGGTGGTGCTTGGAAATTCTAAAAATAAAGATTCAATTGTCATTGTTAAGGGTAAATTTGAGAGGCTCAAGGATGAGTCTATTGCACTCGGCCTACTATATAATTAGTGAGGATAAGACGATGAATTTAAGTTTCATCGCACTCACAAAAATATAAGACATTGGGTTAAAGTCCTGATGCACCATGATGATAAGATATTGGGTTCAAGTCTCATCGATTTATGACTAAGACGCCTTTATATGGATAAGACGTTAAGTTTGAATCTTAATGCACCAAATTGATGATATAATGATGGCTAAGTCAAAATAATGTGTATTTCATGAAAAGTTATGAAATGTGTCCTATTGAATATGCTCCATTCCTGAAGTGAATATGGTAGTAGTATATAATAAGTCTGAAAGATATGGCAATTTGCTCTATTCTTGAAGTGAATGTGGTAGCAATATATGATATACTCTGAAAGATACGTTGAGACAAAAATTATCTACATTATATGCTTACCTCGATTTGCTCTAGAATTAGCAATGTTTTGAAAGAGGTTATAAGCTATTATAATTTGATACGCCTAATGCACGATTATATTCCATTCTTGGAGAATGAGAATTTTGATTATTATAAATACAGATCTATACTTTGGGGGTGAATGTGACTGTATATAAATTCGAACGTATTCTTAGTTGTGAAGATATCACAATCTACCTCTAATACACGCAAAAAATATGGAATCGAAGACTAAACTACAATACGAATACGAAAGCTAAAGATAGAAAAATAATAAGATAGACACAATGCAAGGAATTGAAAGCAAATAAAGGGTGTATCAAACCCTAAACCCTCAATGAATTAAACTGAACAAAGCACCTAAATCTTACGTAGACCTCAAGGGAATTGATTCTCAAGCAACCCATGTTTCTAAACAAAGATCAACACAAGTGAATCCACGCTTACCTCACAATCTCATAAGTTTTCAAATTTATAATTCAATATAACCTACTTACTAAAATGAAAAGAAGTCCTATTTATAGTCTAGGCTAGGTTATTACATTATATGGGCCCAAAAGTGACCCATTTAGGAAAAACAAACATATAGAAGCCCATTAGGAACTTGCTTGAGAATATGGGGCGAACATGGGTCACATCCCAAGGGTATAGTGGTCTATTTTGACCCACTCTAGTGGATCTAGAGTGGGTTGGGCACACCTCCAAAGCGGATGGGGTGCATCTCCTCTTTCGGGGGCTTTCTAGCCCCGTTTGGTCTTCCATCAGTGTCTCTAATGTCCCTTGAGTCTTCTTGGTCATCATAATCATCCAATGAGTGCCTTTTGATAGGACTCAAGAAGTATTCAAGTGTCATTTGACCCATGAGCATCCTCTCTAGCAACCCGGAGGCCATTTGGCTTGTATCATCCTTCTTTTCTTGAAAAGGATTCGACCTCGAATCCAAACCTTGCAACACCAAAGAAAGGACAAATAAACACAACATCCTCATAGCATGAGGTTTAGAATTAGCACATTCAATCATACCAGCATGCCAAGGTTGCACATACTTAAGATATAACCAAGCATCAAAATGATAAATAAAGGGTGTATAACCCCACAAAGTAAGAGCTACTTGGTCATTCAAGATATTTGAACAAAGGGGTATGCTACAGGAACCATGGTAATCATTGACCCGCTCATGAAGGATCACATGGATTCCAAGTCTCAATAAGCTCATAACCCCACTAAAGTACTCATATTTGTTGGAGACCCTTCCCTTACACAACTTTGGCCTCTCAAGTAGATTAGAAATATCCAAGAAAGACTTTCCATCATAGGGATAAGTTCCAATACCCTCAGCCATGGTTGTCTTGTCTTCTTTCCTAAGCACCAAGTGGTGTGGAGAAGAACCTCCATATTTTAAATGATCACCGAGATCGAATGGGTAGAGTGTCCATGGATATGGGTTTAGGAAACACTTCCTTCCCATAATATTACCACCAATACAATCATTTGTACCTTCTATACTAGCATGATCATCAACAAAGGCCATTAGAGGGTCATTCCTATTCAATCGACCAACAATCTCAATATCACCATTCACTTAAGGATCTTTAAACACTTCACAAATATTCCCAAGTGATGGGATAGGTTCACACATAAGTCGGTCCTTATGACTTTCACAAGACAATGTACTATCACTTATCTCAATGTCTTCAACACTAGGTGGACATAAATCGCTCTTACTAGAAGAGTCAATTTTGCCATCATAAGGATCAACTAGTGTTTCCACACTTTCAAGTTGTACGTTATCATCATCAAGTAAGGAGACATTAGGATCACTTAAAGATAAACTATCTTTCACACTTAGTTTGATACTAGCCTCATTTACTAGAGTACAAGAGTTAGTTTGAGTACCTTGAAGTTCATTTAGAGCATGTCCACTCAAAGAAGCTCGAGAATTTGATGGATTGGATAGGGTGGAGTAGGGGAGTGTAGGCGATCTATTATTTCATCCATCCTTCTTGAGAGTGATCTTTCCATGCTTTCCATTCTTTGATTTACATCTTGTTTCACACTCATTATGGCTGCCATTAAAGTTTCCATATTGATCTCTCCCGAAGCTCTTGGGTAACCTTCTCCTGATGCCATGGTACCTATATAAAAGGAATACTAAAAAAAACAAAAACAACAAACACATTAAAGGTTAGAAAATCAACCTCACAAGCTCTCAAAGTTTCCACCTTTAGTTCATCTCTTAATTGGCATTGCAAGCATTGATAGATCGTTTATACTCCAATGAGAATGTTTGGTACCAATTGTGGCTTGGGGTCAGAATAGATCCTTGTTTGAAATGACTCAAAGAAAATATGTACAGACTTGAGGCAATAACTAAAAATAAATTCAAAAGAGAAAATCTTGAAATAAAAGTAGGACGATGAAAGAAATAACTCAAGAACTATCAATCAACTTAGTAGATAAGTTACTAGTTGATGAGTAGTTAAGAATCAAAAAAGAGATTTAAGAATCAAGAAATGGTAATAAGAATCAAACCTTGAGAAATGGAGTTTTAAAGATGTTGAGATGTGTTTTAAGACTTGAATTAAGTTGGAAAGTGTTGATGAAATTGGATTGGTGTTGTTGAAGTTGATTCACGTCAAAAGGAGGTGATTTGCATTGTGTATGGCTTATCTGCATTGGGCAGCCTGCTCCAGCAGTTGGGACACAGTTACAAGGCACCTTGAATGCAGATTGAGGCCTTGGATACTGCCTTGAGGTGCGAACACAGGTCAACGGCAGACCAGGCGCACCTTGGGAGCAGATGCAAGACAGATTGACCGCCTCTCCCTTTGTGTTTGGCCCAAATTGCCCTCCAAATGGTTCCTCATTGTACTCTCTTATGGAATATTTTTCTATAATTTTGTACAAACACTTTTTCCACACTTTTCTTCCTTCTTTTTGAATCAAACACCACCTTTTTCTAAGAATTCAAGATGAAGATATGAATCTTCCTCAAGAACACTCAAGAACACCAAAACTTTAAAATGCACTAACTCTTGAACCAATGATCGGAATGGGATGAAATTTTGACCCGAGGATCTTTTCAACCTTATAAACACATTCCAAACAAAATTGTATTCAAATTAACAACCAAAAAATCCATATTTTTAATTCACATCAAACTTCTTCAACCTAAGTTTCCAACAAGGATAGAACATTCAAATGGACTCCGATTAAGCGCAAATTTAAACCCTAGACTCATATAGTGTTGAGAACACAAAGATAACACTATAAAAACAA
Source organism: Capsicum annuum (assembly GCF_002878395.1). Lineage (NCBI taxonomy): Eukaryota > Viridiplantae > Streptophyta > Magnoliopsida > Solanales > Solanaceae > Capsicum > Capsicum annuum. The sequence continues at coordinate 207,103,350 of NC_061122.1, read as the reverse complement.
GAAAAATACAAAATCAAAAACTAAAATTTTGACCTAGGACTAAAATGTGAATAGTACTTTTTTGGTGATTTTTTATCTTTGACTCTCTTTTTTGTTGATTTTTGAGATAGCAAAACCCAAGACTAGAATCGAGAGAATGATTCTAAGCTCAGCTCTGATACAAATCAATATACGAACAAAATATGGAATCAAAAACTAAACTACGATACGGATACAATAGTTAAAGATAGATAGAAAAGCAATAAAATAAACACAATGCAAGGAATTGAAAGCAAATGAAGGGTGTATCAAACCCTAAACCCTCAATCAATTAAACCGAACAAAGCACCTAAATCTTACGTCGACCTCAAGGGAATCGATTCCCAAGCAACCCACATTTCTAAACAAAGATCAAAACAAGCGAATCCATGTTTGCCTCATACTCTCACAAGTATTCAAATTCATAATACAACATAAACTACTTACTAAGATGAAAAGAAGTCCTATTTTTAGTCTAAGCTAGGTTATTGCATCATATCGGCTAAAAGCGACCCATTTAGGAAAGACAAACAGATAGAAACCCATTAGGCACTTGCTTGAGCATATGGGGAGTACATGGGGAATATCCCAATGGTATAGTGGGATATTTTGACCCGCTATAGCGGATCTAGAGTAGGTTGGATGTATCTCCAAAGTGGATGGGGCGCATCTCCTCTTTCGGGGGCTTTCTAGCCCTGTTTGGTCTTCCATCACGCTTCCTAATGTCCCTTGAGTCTCCTTGGTCATCATAATCATCCAATGGATACCTTTCAATAGACCTCAAGAAGTCTTCAAGTGTCTTTTGACCTGTAAGCATCTTCTCTAGCAGCCCGGAGGCCATTTGGCTTGTATCATCCTCCGAAAGAGGCAGAGTAATTGAGAAGAGTTATTTTGAAATCTACTTCTAAAGTAGTAAATCTAAAATTTATTCATGTAATAGTAAATCTAAAAATTACTAAAGAAAAAAGTACATGTCATGGTAAACGTAGAGTTTACTAGTATAAAAGTTTATAAATCGACATGAACAATTGCGACATCCCAAGGATGTGCATAGTGAGTATTAAACATATATTGAAGAACTAGAAAATTCTTCGTGAACTTTTAATATTTATTATTCTCATGATAAGTTGGTTGAACTGACTAACGTTGGGATTTGATTCCTCAAAATCTGGAAAGTATAAAAGGTGAATGTGGGCCCGTTCACCTCTCATGTGGTATGTTGAAAAGATGCATCAATGAGATGATCATATGTACATTTATTGTCAATCTATAGTTTGACATTTATAAAATTGATTGCTCAATATAAATTAATTTAAGAGCATAATTTTCAGATTGTGTAATCAAGACAATTCACCTTGATAATGTCGGTTTGACATTGAACGCCTTTGATAAATAGTTGAATCATTGCTAATGAGAACAAAACTTCATGTGTTGGTTTGAAATATTATAAATTATGATTAATTCCCCCTCAAATTTTTTTATGAGTCAGGAATCACACGTTGTTTATCTAATAGTTTGATGTGCCGTATATGATTAATAGATATACCATGATGTACAAAGAGGATGGAAGATGTATATTAGTTTTCCTAACATAAATGGGAGATTATAAACAGCTATGAAATATGTTATGAATTATCATTAGATCCCCATTCAAAAGATAATTCAAGTCAAAAGACGAAAGCATCTCATATTTAAGCTGCAAGTGCTTCTATTTTGTACCCCTAAAGGAAAAAATTTGTGCATGCGTGAAGTGTGGTAGATCAATCGGTTTCAAATAAAATAATCCTTAAAAATGATAAGGAGCAAACAATCATAATGAGAAGGCAATGTGCTCTTGAAAAGACTACGACATAACACTTCATGAAACCTTATGGGAGGTTCGGGTACCTGAAAATAATGAAGTGATGAGATCTCAAAATATTATGTCACATTATGAACTGATACAAAATGAAATATCATCGATAATTTCTTTGATACAATATTGGCGCAATATTGTAAAAGATTATGAGGATCTAAATTCTATGTTTATTTAAGCATGTAGACATAGAAACATTTATCAAGTGATATGAAATGATGCATCTTGGTAAGTATAAAACTTATTTGATTTGCAGTCCAGACACTTGAAGATGTCACACATGAAATGTTGAATATTGTCAGTTGACAAAATGTATATGAAAACTTTTAAGGATTCAAAATGTTTGAAGCATATAAAAGTTTCTGGAAAACTTATTTATAATCCTTGTATTGTATAAATTTATAACCTGAAAATTATTGAAACGCTTGGAGAGTTTTTAAAAGCAATAGATTATTTGCTGAAATGAGAAATATACCAATTTGAATTGGTTATAAAGTATCATATCTTAGTATTATTGGTTCACTCATGTATCTTGCAAATACTACAAGGTTTGATATAACCTTTTCAGTTAATTTGCTAGCAAGGTATAGTTCTACTTCTACTAAGAGACATCAAAATGGGATCAACATGATCTTATTTTATTCTAAAGATTATAGTCTCGATCTTGTTGATTATGCCAACGCCAGATATTTATTTAACCCGCATAAATTTCAATCTCAAACATGCAATGTGTTCACATGTAGAGATACTACTATATCTTGAAGATATACAAAATAGTTTATCTAGCCACTTCATCAAACCATGCTAAGATAATAGCTATTCATGAAGCAAGCTGAGAGTGTGTGTGGTTGAGCTCCAAGATGCATCTCATTCGTGAAAAATGTGGTTTGAAATGTGATAAAATACCCATAATTTTTATGAGGATAATGCAACATGCACAACACAACTTAAGGAAGGACTCAAGGAGAAAGAATGAAGCACATTTCGCCAAAGCTTTTCTATACACACGAGCTATAAAAGAATGGTGATATTAACGTGCAACAGATTCGTTCAAGTGACAACATGGCTAATTTATTCACCAAGTTTCCTCTAATTGCAACTTTGAAGAAGATGGTACATAGGATCGGGATGCAAAGGTTCAAGGATGTTCTCATTAGGGGGAGTTAATACACGTTGTACTCTTTTTTCCTTACGAGGTTTTGTCCCACTGGATTTTTCTTATAAAGTTTTTAATGAGGCGGCCTATATGCGTATTGTTAAAGATGTGTATTCTTTTTCCTTTACTAGATTTTTTTTTCCATTGATTTTTTTTCTAGTAAGGTTTTAACGAGGCACATTATCTATTAATTAGACATTCAAGGAGGAGCGTTATAAATATATTATCATATATAGTGAATGTCTACTTTACCATATATAATGAATGTCTATTTATGAAAAAGTTAGAAACCACAAGGTTAGTTTTTTCCTATAAACAAAGGGGATTTTCTTCATTGTAATCGACCCAAGAGAAATAATAATCACTCTCTTCTCTCTCCATTCTTCTTTATTATTTGCTTTTATATTTCATAACACTTTAGTTGATCTTAATTGTTATTGGAATGATGTGTCTATTTCTTTTTTTTGGGCCCGGGGGGGGGGAGGAGATTTGTAGCTTCCTGGCCTTTTTTTCCCTCCCTTGTGTTTAAAAAAAATTGATCTTCTTTCTTTTTAAATTCAAAAAAAAAAGGTCAAACAAAATTTTGTGCGTTTTCGTTTTTCTTTTAATAAATTAAATAAAATTACTTGCTATTCATATTTTTATCAATTAAACAAAAAAGAGTATATGTTTATAGATTATATAAGAATAATATAATTTAATGATACATATACATATTTAAATAAAAATTGATACAGTTTTTACATACATATTATACAGATACATATTTTATACAATCATGATACAATTTCTATATGCATCTTATACAGATATATTTCATACAATAATAATATAATTTCTATGCGTGTCATATATATAATACAAATTCTATATAATAAATATACACTTTCTATACATATTCTATCCAACCATTAGCTATGATAATTATTTAGATATGAACTCTATACAACAATTATACAATTTCTATACACATCTTATGCAACATTTTTAATTGCATTAATTATTCAAGTACATATTCTATATACCATTTATACAGTTTCTACGTACATCATATACAATTTTTAGTACTTTAGGCTTCAACTTAGCAATCCTTTTCTTACCATTCCGACCAACCACTACATTTTGCATGTTCTTTCTTCTCCCTTTCCTCTCTCTCCTTTTTTATTCATCCATACAATTCACAAATTCAAATTAATTTACACAATCTAGATAAATAAATAAAAAATTAAGAATTAGAAGAAAAAAAATATAAATTTTATTGGGTTCTTAGCTATCAAAGATTAGAGAAAAAAAAGAAAGAAGGATTATGAAATTTAAAAAAATAAAAAGTGAAAAGCATAATAATATAATGAAAGACTCGAGCTTTATTTTCTTTTTCCAAAGCAAAATAGCCGACTGAGACCTTAATTAATAGACTTTAGATGATGGCTATAATTTAAAAATAAAACAATTAATTGATTATTTTATGTCCAACAAGTAAAACTTGAGTCATTTATTTGGAATTTATCTAGACAGTATCTTTTCCCCTAAACTTCTTCCTTGGGCCTTGAATGATGAATCCTAAAGATTGACGAAAACCAAACCATGACTTTTCACTAATCAATCCACAAGTTGCAAGTGGTTGGCTCAATTTTGTAGCCCAACATAGATTAATGTACTGAATTCTGCTCTTAAATAAGTTTCGATTATTATTTTGTAAAACTTACATAAATCTCAACTAGTTTACTCCTAATTACTTTCTATCTATACTCTTTGCAAAATTACAAATAATCTCTTATTTTGTAATTTTTAAATACATAATTAGAATTCGGATTCATAATTTTGAAGTTGAGATACTAATTTTAAACTTAAGAATGTAACAGTTAATTACTCTATTTTTACTCGGGTACATTGTTGGACAATATATTGAGGCCAAAAATAAATAATCGAGACAAAAAAAATATATTGCAACAATCAATTTATTGATTTCAATCCGAGTGTTACAATCTTTATGAATCCTCTAATTCGCCATTTCAAATATAAATTCAAGGGCTTAAAGCTTGATCTTGAATTTGAACTTGATTTGTTCATTTAAGGGACTTGATCTTGACTTGTGCTTGAATTCAAGGGTTTTGGAACTTGTTCTTGAATATTGCGGTTCTGATCTTGAATCTTGATGAACTTGATTTGAATGCTTGAGTTTTTTAGAGAAATTGCGGTGGTTGATCCACGAGCTTTCTCTTGCTACTTGTTATAGTTCTAGGGGTCCTTTTCAGAATTATGAGATCCCTATTTATAGTTGTGGCAAGGGAAAAAGTCACGGTGAAGATGGACTTCCTTTGACCAATCAGAATTGAGTGACGTGGCGCCTTTTATGGGCTTTGATTTCATGGGTCTGTTGTATCATTTTGACATGTGGCATGGTCCTATTGGCTCCTTCCCTTGACTTGGCATGCCACGTCATTTGACACATGGTGCTTATTTGGGTCTCTAAAATATGACAATATCCTAGGCTTAGCAAAGTGGGTTCATTATTTATAGTCCAAATTAATGAACTAGCCCAATAAATATTGGACTTTATTTAAATTCATGTGTTTGAAATTTAAATAATTAATTCAATTATATTAATCCGTAGTATTTATTGAGGACTAATATATTTTGAATTTAATTTAATTCGAATTTCGTACAGATTTAAATTTAATAAAATTTCGTTGTCCACACAATGCCCCTACTTCGAGAGTTGTTGTAATTTCTCGGAGACTAGGCTTAAAGTATTAAAAGAGAAAATTTAATTTGTTGAAGGATACTTATATACGGACCTTCAAATTTGTTAATGACTAGGACAAAACTTTATTCTCATATAACAATATGATTTAGGAGTATAACATAGTGACATTTGACTTTTTCCTTAACATGGACAACATTTCATGACCTGCAGAGAATCCATTTAACAATATGATTTAGGAGTATAACATAGTGACATTTGACTTTTTCCTTAACATGAACAACATTTCATGACCATGCAGAGAATCCATAATGCCATCTGTAGCAGTGGCACGTACCAGCCAACTCCTAATCAAATTATGCTAACTATTTGAAGCCTAGTACTGATTGGAAATAAATTATAGCCACCGCCTCATTTCTCTTTGTATTCTCGGTGGGTTTTGAACAAGTTCCACCACTTAACTTCTCCCAATTCGATTATAGTAGCAATTGTCTTTTTCTTATCCTTTTTAAACTTGGACTCCAAAGATTTTGAACTAACAACCTCACACCCACGCCTATAAATAGGGCCCTATACCTCATACGCTTAACATAACTTCTGCAACTTCTTTCATCGATTGCTTTGAAGCCAATTTGCCGGTATTAGTAACGAGGTATTTCCTTTCTCTTTCTTTGCAATTTCTTTTCTTTTCTTTTCTTCTTCTTTTGTAGGGTTGAAGCAAATAGCAATATGAAACCATTAATTAAAGAAGGTGGCCGTCGACTTAAGGTGTGCGAGGCTTCATCACCTCAAGACCCGACCAATTTTGTTTGAAAACAGTGGACGTCAACTTAAGGTGTGCGAGGCTTCGTTACCTAAAGACCCGAATAATTTTGCTTGAAGACGGCGGACGTCAGCTTAAGGTGTGTGAGGCTTCGTCATCTTAAGACCCGACCAATTTTACTTGAAGATAGTGGACGTCGGCTTAAGGTGTGTGACGCTTCGTCACCTCAAGACCCGATCAATTTGGCTTAAAGACGGCGGACTTCAGCTTAAGGTGTGCAAGGCTTCGTCACCTTAAGACCCTACTAATTTTGCTTGAAGACGGCGGATGGAGGCTCAAGGTGTGCGAGGCTTCTTCACCTCAAGACCCGACTAATTTTAACTTTAAGACTGTCTCTTTACATAATAAATCCATCAGAATGCCAGCTTAAGGTGCAAAGGGACAAATCTTGTCCACCTTAAGGCATGGAGATTTTTATATCCTTTTAAGGATAAACACGTAAGAGGACAGCTTAAGGTGCAAAGGGACAAATTTTGTCCACCCTAAGGCATGGAAATTTTGAGATACTTTTAAGGATAAACCCGCGAGAGGCCAGCTTAAGGTGCAAAGGGACAAATTTTGTCCACCTTAAGGCATGGAACTTTTGAGATCCTTTTAACGATAAACCCGCGAGAGGCCAGCTTAAGGTGCAAAGAGATAAATTTTTTCCACCTTAAGGCATGAAAGTTTTGAGATCCTTTTAAGGATAAACCCGCGAAAGGCCAGCTTAAGGTTCAAAGGGACAAATTTTATCTACGTTAAGGCATGAAAATTTCGATATCCTTTAAGGATAAACCCGTAAGCGGTCAGCTTAAGGTGCAAAGGAACATATTTTGTCCACCTTAAGGCATGAAAATTTTAATATCCTTTTAAGGATAAAACTTTGAGAGGCTAACTTAAGGTGCAAAGGGACAAATCTTGTCCACCTTAAGGAATGGAAATTTCGATATCCTTTAACGATAAACCCGTAAGAGGTCAGTTTAAGGTGTAAAGGAACAAATCTTGTCCACCTTAAGGCATGAAAATTTCAATATTCTTTAAGGATAAACTCGTCCGAGGCCCGCTTAAGGTGCAAATGAACAAATATTGTCCACCTTAAAGCATGTAAATGTTGAGATCCTTTTAGTTATAGGCTTGGAGAACTTTGGCATTCCAAATCCCATTGAAGGAATTCTCTTTCTTTTCGATGGGTTACCCCCATTGAGTCATAAATATTTAGAGTAAGTCCAAAATTTAATTAGAATAGTTTCATACTTGGTATCCATAGGGTAGATACTGCAGGAACATTTTTTTTTACACTCATGCAACTGAACTCAGAATGAAATTTCAAGCGCCTACGTACCTCAGTAAAGAGGATCAAGTCACAACGTAGTTCTGGGTGAGTGTTTTTTTTTGTATGTGTCCTAACTTTTGCCTAGGCTGCCTATTTTGAGGTTTTTAACTTAACGGACTTTCATTTATTATTATTATTTATTATTTTTTTAGCCGTACACAGTTTATACTCTTGCGGGCCAAGAGTGGACATGCAGTTTATACTCATGCCTTAAAGAGTGTGCATATAGTTTATACTCTTGCCTTAAGGAGTATGCATGCAGTTTATACTCGTGCCTTAAGGAGTGTGCATGCAGTTTATACTCCTGCCTTAAGGAGTGTTATCTTCCTTCAAGGATAGTACTTCTTCAAAAACTTGGCGTTGATGGGGCCAACCCTCACGCCATCTGCATCGACAAGCTTGTAAGCACCATTTGAATATGCCTCTTGTACGACATATGGTCCATCCCACTTTGGGGTGAATTTGCCTTCAGACTTACGAGAAGTGATAATGGGTCTCATTACTACCAGGACTTAATCTCCAACTTGGAAGCACCTCAAGTGAACTCTTTTGTTGAAGGAACGAGATAGACGGGCTTAGTAATATTTAAGATTTTATTGAGCCTCTAGTCTCTTCTCATCAAGATCTTCTAAATTCGCAAGATGTAACGTAGCATTTTCTTCATCAGTGAGCCCTTCTTGAATAGTCAGTCTCAAAGAAGGTATTTGACGCTCAAGTGGCAGAACGACTTCAACTCTAAAAGCAAACGAATATAGGGTTGCTTGCGTTGGTGTGTGGTAAGTTGTTCTATATGCCCATAGATCTTCTTCCATTCATTCATGCCAGTATCGTTTGGATTTGGAGATAACTTTCTTCAACAAGTTGCACAAAGTCTTATTGAAGGCTTCAGCTAGACCGTTGGTGGCAACATGATACATAGAAGACTTACGCTGCTTGAAGCCAAAGAGATCACAAATCTTATTCATCAGTTTGTTATCAAATGGCTTGTCATTGCCGGTTATTATATATTGAGGGTTTCTAAAGTGGTAAACGATATTCACTCAGATGAAGTTTGCAAAATTTTCTTTCTTTACTTCCTTAAGAGCAAAAACTTCGGCCCACTTTGAGAAGTACTCTGTCGCAGCCAAGATGTATAAGTGTCCACTAGAAAATTTGGTAGTGGACCAACAACATTCATTCCCTAAGCATTGAATGGCCAAGATGCTACAGTTGGATGTACTATCTCTGGAGGTTGATGTATGAAATTTACATGGAATTGACAAGCTTTGTATCTTCTATCATAGTCCAAGCAATTTTTCACCATCGTTAGCCAATAATATCTCATTCTTTTAATGTGAAAATGAAGCTTCGGTCCAGATTGATGCGATCCACACACTCTCAAGTATGCTTCTTGCAAAGCTTGAATTTCTTTTTCCTTTCCCAGACACCATAAGAATACTCTTTCAAATGATCTTATGTACAGTGTGTTCTTATAGTAAAGAAAAAGAGATGTACGATGATGAATGTCTATCCTTCTCCTTGGGTCCTCTAGAAGTATCCCATAATATAAGTAATTAATGATAAGTTATCGCTAATCTTCTTTTTCAGCTTCAGATACGGAAACAAGATATTCAACTTTATTTTCTTTATCTTCAGTTATTGGCGGTACTACCCATTCTTGGCGGATAATGACTTGCATCTGATTTGGAAGAGTCAGGGTTGAGGCCAAAGCAGCTAGGGCATCAGCTTGCTTATTTTCTCTCCTTGGCACATGTTGGATGGTTACTTCTCCAAGCCACCCCATCAACTTCTGTTCATAATCATGATATGGTCGTAGCTCAGCCTTTCTGACTTCATAGCTTCTTAAAATCTACTTGATCACCAATTGGGAGTCACCAAAGACTTGTAATTATAGTTGTTTCATATCAATTTCCATCTCAAGTTCGAGTATTAAAGCTTGATATTTAGCAACATTATTAGAGCAATGGCTTGTATGGGTAAAAGAGTATGGGATGACCTCTTCTTATGGAGTGACGAACACCACGCCGACACCAGCTCTATCTCGATGTGCGGCACTATCAAAGTAAATCTTCCATGAGGGTCTAGCTTCAACAACCATTGCATCTTCATCAGATGGTTCATCACTCAATTTCCAATCATCAGGTATCAGGTGATCTGCCAAAAAATCAGCCAATGCTTGTCCTTTTACAGCCTTTTAAGGAACATAAACAATCTCAAACTGTTGAAATTGAAGGTACCATCTTGAGGGTCGGTCACTAAGGACTGGTTTCGACATTACAAACTTAATGAGATTTGCCCTAGACACAAGACGAACAACATGAGCCTGAAAGTAGTGCTTCATCTTTTGAATCGAGAAGGCTAATGCCAAACATAACTTTTTAATTGGAGAATACTTTAGCTCATTCGGCGTCATCATTTTGCTCAAACAGTAAAGAGATTTTTCTTTGTCTTCACTATTTTCTTGAGCCAGTCGTGCTCCAACTGATCTCTCCTGTGCTGCAATTTAGAGTATCAATGGTTGCCCAGGTATGGGTGCCGCAAGAACTGATGGCTTCATTAAGTATGATTTGATACTCTCAAAGGCATTACTACAAGCTTGGTCCCATTCGAAGGGAGTGTCCTTTTTCATGAGATGACTAAATAGTTGACATTTTCCGGCTAGGTTTAAGATGAACCTCCTTAAATATTCTAGCCTTCCTTGAAGTCCTTTTAACTCATGAATATTTCGAGGCTCGGGCATCTTCAAAATCACATCAACCTTGTCTTGATCAATTTCAATTCCTCAGTGTCACACAATGAAGCCAAGAAACTTTCCAGAAGTAACTCCAAAGGCCCACTTCAATGGATTCATCCTAAGTTAATATCTTTGAAGTAACTCGAATACCATTCTTAGGTATTTTAAGTGGTCGTCTCTCTTTCTTGACTTCACCACTAGATCATCCATGTAGCACTCAATATTTTTATGGAGCACGCCATCAAAGATGTTCTACATAGCCCTTTGATAAGGCACCAGTGTTATTCAAACCAAAAGGCATCACCTTGTAGCAATAAATACCTTTGGGTGTACAAAATACAGTGAGTTCTTTATCCTTTGGCGCCACACAGATTTGATTGTAGTCAAATGAACCATCCATGAAAGACATTACCTCATAACCAGTGGTGACATCAATCATCAACTCTGGTATGGGGATTGGAAAGTCATCCTTAGGGTAGGCGTTGTTGAGATCCCGAAAGTTGACACAAACTCGAATTTGGCCATTCTTCTTCCGTACTGGAACAATACTTGAAATCTATGTGGGATATTTGACTTCATGAATAAATCCAGCTTCAATGAATTTGTTAACTTTATTTTCAATCAAAGGAACTAACTCCGGTCTAAAGCGTCGTTGGGCTTGCTTAACAGGACGGGTACCATTCTTAACTGCCAACTGATGGACCGCTACTTTTGGATCTAAGCCAGGCATTTCCTTATAACTCCGGGCGAAGACATCCATATATTCTTTGAGTATGTCTATATAAGCGATTTCCTTCTCCACTTCTAGAAACGCACTAAGGTAAGTTGGTCTTGGGTCTTTATCAGTTCCAAGATTAACTTCCTTCAAGTAATCTATTATGACATTTACTCTTTCTTAAAGTTGCGATGAAGCAGCTCCAGCATCTTTCTCCTCTTGAGGATCATCGTCGTTGACGGATATATGATAACACCAAAAGGCATTTTTTATCTCTTCATTAACCTTTATTTAAGATGAGACATCCTTCTTGTTCTGGGTCATAATATGATATAGGATCCAATACTCTTTTCATCTTCTTCACGTTGCTTGGTATAAACCACAATATGCATCTTTGCCTTTGGCACATCGTTGCATAAAACTACCAGTTCTGTCTGTCACTTCATTCGAGAAGAAACAAACTTTGGAAATCCTTTTGTATTTTAAGTGAATAGTGCATCATCGTTCTTTGACGACTCCTATTATACTTGTTTCTTTTCTTCTTATTTAGAGGTCCCAGCCTTTTAAACACAGAAGTTCTTGTAGTTGATCCTCCAAGTCGTTCAAATACAGAGGGTCTTTTATTAGCAGCAGTGGATTCTTTTTCCACAGTGATATAATTACTTACTACGTTTCTTATGGAGATGCGAATTGGAGGTGGCTGCGTGTATCCTACGCCTTCACGTGCCTGCCTGGTTGTACCCTCCGAAGAAATTTTACCCAAACTTGATAACTCATTAGGATTATATCCAGCCTTTACAAATAGCTTATATGCATTTGGGTTAAAGCCTTCTTTCGTACGCTTCGTAAGGAGTGTCATATCTTGTGGCAGATTTTGAGCCACAGACTCTTCAAGAAGTCTTGAGGATGGATTTATTTCATCAATCTTACTGATAGGTAAAGTTAGCCCCTTTAACACATTATCTTGGGAATCAGAAGAATGATTTTTCTCTTTTTCTACCTTCGGTACATAGCGAAGAATGGGAGTTGCCTTCTTTTTCGTAGAAGTGACACTTTTTTTATTTAAAGTGGAGAGAGGCTTCTTGGTGGAGACTTTTTCGACAGTCACTGCAGCCTTCTTAGATGCAAGATCTTTACACTTGGTCTTGGTGACATCTTCAACCCTTTTCTCATCCACAACATGCTTTTTTAAGTAGAATTTTACATCGGCAAAATGTGACTCAGCTTCAGTAAATGGCTTGTCATCGGCAACTATCTTTCTTTCCACTCCGCCTTCAAGGTACTTCAAGCATTGATAGTAAGAGGACGAGATAATTTTGTTCCCGTGCACCCAAGGCCTACCAAGCAATATATTATATGAAGTTTTGGCGTCGATCACATGTATCAATGGGTTTGATTAAAAATCATCCATACGAATCCCTAACTTGATACATCCCATGGCCCTTTGTCCCCCTTGGTTGAAGCCTTGGATCACTATATGGCTTTTGTCCAGTTCGCTAGTAGCGATGCCAAGTTCCTTCATCATACGGATAGTCAGGATGTTGAATCCAGATCCCTCATCTATCAAGATTCTACTGATCTTCTTTCATAGAATTTGATCCACCATGTATAAGGGACGGTTATGTAGGGCCTCATCAAGCAGAAGATCATTATTTATGAATGTGATTTTTGTATCACACGCATGTGCCTCTTCACCAAGAGTTTCAGCAAGATTTTTGGAAGGTGAAGGAACCTCCATGGGCAGATTCTCACCCTTTGCCCCCTCTTTGACAGCATTAAAACAAGACGCCTCAAGGTTGACTTGGGTAGTCTTTACACGAAACCAACTCGGTAAGAATTCCTCTAAAGTCACCAGACACCGAGGTTTTTGGTAGTGAGGCTCCGTCACCCTCGTCTTCTTTAGAAATTCAACCAACTTCTGTTTCCTTAGTTTCTTTACCATTCTCCTTCTGGTTGGCTTCTCGGATGACTCCTTTCTTAGACTCATCCTCCTGCGTTTGTGCCTCGTCACCAGAGTCCAACCTTCATCATTATTTTCGTCAACTGAAGACCTGTCAGGCTCTAACATTTTCTCATTATACTTTTCGATACATATTTGGACTGGGTTGAGTGAGCCAAAAGTAATAGAGATTTGATGAGAACTAGCTGTCTCATTGTCTAAGAAGATCTTCTTCTCTTTTGTCAGTTGCATGACTTTATCTTTAAAGATAAAGCACTTTTCCAGAGGATGACTTACGAGCCTATGATATTTGTGATAATTAGGGTCATTGGCCTTCCATCTTTGTTGGGATGCTTCATCTTTGGGAGTTCAATGAGCTTATTCTCAAGGAGTTCATCAAAAATCTCAGCAACATCAAAATCAAGAAAGGGATATTCCTTTTCTTGCATCTCCTTTAAAGTTTTCTGATTCGGACGTGCTCCAGAAGTTGTCTTCACACTTTGATTCTTTCTTACCTTTGTGGTGACCTTCACAGGAGACACATCAACATTCATGGACTCTTTGTTTTCACTTTTAGGGACAAGCTTGCCCCATCTTTTGGGTTCCTGCTTATCCTTTCACCTTAGAGGGTCATGGATAAGCGCTGCCCCCTTTCCAGCAGAAGACATGCTCAACTCCATATCGTGAGTACGGGTAGCTAGCTCTTCAAAGGATTTACGCTTAATGCCTTGCAAGATGTAGAGAATCTCCCAGTGCATTCCTTGGACGCACATCTCTATTGCAGAAGTTTCGCCGACCCTATCTTTGCAGTTTAGGCTAGCATTTCTCCATCGATTATGAAGTCAGTAACTGGTTCATCCTTTATTTGATGAGTATTTATGAGCTCTACCATGCTCACTGTATGCCCTGTTTTATAAAAGAGATTTAGGAACTCGTGCTCCAATTGCTCCCAACTATCAATGGAATTAGGCTCAAGGTATGTATACCAATCAAAGGCGTTTCCCTTTAGAGAACAAACAAACTGTTTGACAAGATAGTCACCGTAAGTTCCAGCATTGTTACATGTCTCAACAAAGTATGTGACATGTTGTTTTGGGTTCCCTTTACCCTCAAATTGTTGAAATTTGAGAGGTTGATAACTGGCAGGCATTTTGAGGCTATCTATCCTCGCAGTGTAGGTCTTGGCATACGCAAGAAAAGACTTGGTAACAACATCATACTTATCTTTGAGGGTACCTTCAATGAATTCCCTCAATTATCCGATCGGGATCATTCCCTCAGAAGAAACTTGAACCTCTTTAATCGGTGGTGTTTGTTTCACAGGATTTTATGTTTCATGAACCTCTGGAGATTTTCTAGGTGCATAGCTAGACTCTCTGTCTATCAGGCCTTCCACCCTATCCACTATCTTATCAATCCAAGCATCTTGATTCTGAATATATTTGGTTAGGCTTTCAATTGCCATTGTCAGATTTACAAGTTGCTCCTCCATAGACGAGGCATCAGTCACCATTGCTTGCACGATCACTAGAGATATTGGAGATTAGCATGGATTATTGCACAAGTTGATCTTTGAGGTGCTCAACTTATACGGTGTAGTCGGAGATGATGAGTTGCTTGAACGATCATCGCTCTTTACGCCAGAGTATTTGGAATCGGAATGCTCAAGTAGAGCTAGAGTCTTCTTAAGCGATTCTACCACATTGCTTCCTCCTTCTGAAGCACTTGCATTAGACTTCGTTTCTTTTAGAGTTGAAGATCCAAAAACTGGAGTTGGTGCGGATGACACTAGATGTGTTTGTTGTCCTTGCAAACCTGCCTTGTTCCTTATAACAGCTCCTAAGCTTCCGAAAGTAACACCAAGGATGCTTTCTACTTCAGCAAAAAACTTTGAATCAATAGCCTTGGAAGCAGTTGATTGAGAGTTGACCTTCTTGGAGGTAATTTTGTTGTTCATAAATTTTGAAGTTTGAAAAGTTGAGATGAGAGATAGAGATTGTCCCACTGGGCATGCCAGAATTTGTTGGACAGTAAAATTCTCGAGGCCAAAAATAAATAATTGAGACAAGAAAAATATATTGCAACAATCAATTTATTGATTTCAATGTGAGTGTTACAATCTCTATGAATTCTCTGATTCGCCTTTTCAAATATAAATTCAAGGGCTTAAAGCTTGATCTTGAATTTGAACTTGATTTGTTGATTTAAGAGACTTGATCTTGACTTGTGCTTGAATTCAAGGGTTTTGGAGCTTGTTCTTGAATATTGTGGTCCTGATCTTGAATCTTGATGAACTTGATTTGAATGATTGAGATTTTTAGAGAAATTGCGACGTTTGATCCACGAGCTTTCTCTTGCTACTTGTTAGAGTTCTGGGGGTCTTTTTCTGAATTATGAGATCCCTATTTATAGTTGTGGAAAGGGGAAGAGTCACGATAAAGATGGACTTCCTTTGACCAATCAGATTTGAGTGACGTGACGCCTTTTATGGGTTTCGATTTCATGGGCCTGCTGCATCATTTTGACATGTGGCATGGTCCTATTGACTTTTTCTCTTGACTTGGCATGCCATGTCATTTGACACATGGTGCTTATTTGGGCCTCTAGAATATGACAATATCCCAGGCTTAGCAAAGTGGGCTCATTATTTATAGTCCAAATTAATGAACTAGTCCAATAAATATTGAACTTTATTTAAATTCATGTGTTTGAAATTTAAATAATTAATTCAATTATATTAATCCGTAGTATTTATTTAGGACTAATATATTTTGAATTTAATTTAATCCAAATTTTGTACGAATTTAAATTTAATAAAATTTCGTTGTCCACATACATAATTTTGAAGTTGAGACATATAATTTTAATTACTGCGATACATTCATTTCTGAAACTATTTGATGGAGATGCATAATACATTAACTAGATCAAAGAGAAATACATAATTAAAATTATTTATTTAAAAATTTATAAATTTGTGAATGTATTCAACTGTTTTAATTAAAAAAAATTACGTCATTAAAAAAAGTTAAATTTTTTATATAATTTAGTAAAATTAAATTGTGGTATTATGCAATTTTTCTCATGGGTCCCATAAATCATCTAGAAAGTCCTTAAGTTGACACTTATTTAACTTCAAACTCTTTTATCCTTAAATATGGCTACATAAATTTTTGTGACATCTTATAAACCACAAGTTTTAAAAGTTTATTCTTTTCTCATGTACTTCTTTTGTTCAGAATAATTTTCTCCATCTTAATTGGGCATATTCATTTTACACAATGATTAAGTTATTAAGAAATTATAAATTGAATGATAAATTTTAATATTTACCATTTATCCATATTAACATATTTATTGGACATGAAAATAGATATTGAAATTATAATTGTTCACATTTAATATATACTAATATAATTAAGTAATATGAGACATTTATTATGATAAACTAAAATGAGACGGGAAAAGTACTTGTCACTTATTTTTTAATTGAGTTTTCACTTTTGCTTGTCCTTTTTTGACATATTAAGGAAGGACAATTCTTTTTTTTTTTTTCTAATTTTATCCCTAGCATTATTAATTTTTTCTAAACTTGTTCTTTGTATCGTTTTGCAATACACAATACTTTCTCGGTTTTAAATTATTTGACATGTTTGCTTTTTACATAACTCTTAAGAAAAGATGAACAAAGGGTGCAAATTAATTAATATGACATTTTTCAATCTTTATTGGATCAATTTTCTTCAATTAATATGGTTATAGTTGGAAAAAAATGGCTAATCATCATCACTTGAATTTAAAAAAAAAACTTGGTATTAGAGTCAGGTTTTATAGTGTCCTAGGGAGTCTGAAGGCTACGTTGAGTAGAGTCTTGTGCACACTTATGGACAAGAGGCTACAAGACGTTTTAGGAAAAGTTTTCATTCTTTCAGTATTCATGTCGTGCGTGTGAGCATTATCTCTATTTAAAACTCTCTTTCTGACTCATTCTTCCTTCCGTTTACAGACAATGCCTCCCAAAAGAAACAACGGAATTAGAAATGGGAGCAACTATTTTGAGACGATTTTTTTTTAACAAACATGTTAAGTAACTTGAGACGAAAGAAATACTAAATATCAACTAATAGAGATAATGTGATAAATAACTATGCCAATTATTATTTTCTTAATAAACGTGTTCAATTCAAATATGACAATTAAAAATAAATGAAAGAAATATGAAAAATAGAAAACTTAATAATTCAATTAGTTAACTATCTAAACCTTTTTTTTATTGCTCGAAGTTCTATTCTCACCTTGGAATACCTTCCCACTTTTCTTCCCAGGCCTCCCCCTAATCCCTATATAATATATTTTTTCTTAAAAAAACAATGAGAAATACTATTAGGTCGACTATAAAGTGAGTGATTAACTAGACTAGAACTTGGAGACAAATACAAATATAACTCATGTGTATTAATCATTTCATCTTATTGCCTATTTGATGTATGTTTTACAATTAGTTGTACACCGACTTCTCTCCACCCCTTTTGACTTCTCTTTGCCGACAAATAATCACACGTAACGCGTAAGATTACATCATTACAACTTTCGAATATGTATGTACCTCTTTCTTTTTATTTCTTTTCATTTCCAAGTAATCTAGGATACTTAAATTAATTAGGTCTTGTAAATCTTGTTATCGTGGTGATCAAGGTGATTAATGATTTCCTTCCTTAGCAATGGTACTTGCTTAATGACCTTAGCATTTTTTGTTTTAACATAACCATAATGATTGGAGTTATGTACATCTGAACTAGTTTTAATAAATATCTTCTATATATCTTCCAGTAGTACAAGTAACGTGAACTTTTGTCCACTAAAATTAGACAGAGGAGAATGACCTTAACATTATCATCGTAACTTCTTTTCTACTTGGATAATTCAATTCACGATCTCCGTCAATAGCTAGAGTACCTTTCTTGCCACATGCATGTTGGAAAATAAACACACACATATTTCATAAACTCTTTTCTTTTAAGTTTCTATTTACTAAATATTTTGCTTTTTGTACGAGTAATTACAATTATTCCAATCAACTTATTGAAATGTCAAGTCTTAAATTGCTAAAATTTGAATAGCCTCTTCAGACTTCACCTAATACAAGTAGACAATAATGTTATTGAATTGGTGCCACATGCCCTAGCTAGAAAAGTCATGAGTAAGCAATTAGATGTACGATGATAAGACTTCATGTAAATATGATTAAAATGTGTTGAAGAAAATAATTAAAATGATCTGTATTAAAGAAAATATAACAGAATACACTACGTGCTCTAAACCAACAAAGAAAAGAGGAAGAAGTATGTTGATCGAATTGTTGATTTGGCTCAACGAAAATATAAGAGGACGTACTACAAAAAGGCCTAATGTGGAGTTACAAATTACAAGGTAAAATTTACATGGGCTACTGATTAATAATATGTATATGTCCAATAAATTTTTCAAACAAATGTAAAATTTAAATTAAAGTTATTAAATTTGTCCCCTTGTGCTCCGCCCCAGCATAAAAAAGAAAAAAAAAATAAATTAAAGCAGACAAGAGAAGGTCTTACGAGTCAGAAGTCGTAGTAATTGCTCATCTAACCGATGATCTTTGACATTTCGAGTTTGATTTAACTTATAATACTCATATAATATAAATAGTTTTCATAGGGGTAGTTCATTTCAACTTATTATAACAAATAATAAATCCGATTCTACAAATTACTACAGTCAACTGTCTTTGTAACGATATTATTCGCTTAGAAAATTTTTTTAAAGTAAAATGCTATTATAATATAAGAATATATAATATAATACTATTAGATGAAAAATTGATTTCAAAAGAACGTAACCGCTATATATATTGAATACTACTCCCTCCTTTTTTTTTAAAACTAGTTTAGCCGCACGTGTAACTTTTGATTATCTAAAATTAGATGATGTTGTCTATTACAAATATTTCTAATGACGTGCAGAAAGTTCAAATCCTTCACACTTTATTATGTATTTTATCATTAGCATTTTTTCTTGCTGGGGCTAAGAGAGATGCATCAATTTGAATCATATTTGTAGTATGATTATTTTTTTTATTTTTTGTATATTATTTTTAAAGTTAAATCTTTAAAAAATCTTTGACTACTTATTTAAAAGTCTTAAAAATTTGGTACTTCTTATATTTTTCTTAATCTATTTCATATTTATTTTTAGATTTTTCAATTTTTTTTAAAATCAAATCTAGTTGATTTAGAATTCTTAAACTAACAAAAAAATTATTAGTTATTATTAATTCTATGACTTCTAATAAGGAAAGGTTGTATATAAATATTTAATTAATTTTCATCTCTTAAATATTAGAAAAATTGGTGAAGAAATGATTTTGTGAGACTTTACATGATGGAGAAAAAATTTAGATAATATTCCTAAGGCCTTCACACTTTTTAATATAGTATAAATGTAGATATATAGTATAATTTTATCAATAAAATTTTAGATTATTAGTTCACCATATATAAATTAAAAAAATCTGTCCAAAAATA
This sequence comes from Capsicum annuum, assembly GCF_002878395.1. Classification (NCBI taxonomy): domain Eukaryota; kingdom Viridiplantae; phylum Streptophyta; class Magnoliopsida; order Solanales; family Solanaceae; genus Capsicum; species Capsicum annuum. The sequence continues at coordinate 207,083,534 of NC_061122.1, read as the reverse complement.
AATCAGGATATACTTTATCATTACTTTACTATTTTATCAAGGACGTAAAAGTTGATCAGTAATATTTAGACTTTTTTTCGTGTTAAGAATTATTATATTTTTGGATTCTGCTTTTAGATTAGGACAAAGGAGGGGGAGGTCATGTAAAATTAAAAGAGGTTTGATCGTTTGGACCATTTTTGTCATTTTTATTTATTCACTCACCCTCTAGATTTGGTCTCATAACACAAATCTACCTTGTGATTTAACTTTAAAGAACTAGAGCTAAGTGTTGTGTTAACTGTACAATCTTTTTTAATTGCTTACTCGACATATTCTTACAATTTTAATTTTATGCTTAACATTTCGATGCATCATTTTAATTTTCACTGGCTTGACATCTCATGTTTCTATCACCTTGTCACAAATATCTATTTCAATTTCAATTCGTATTTGGTGGAAAAAAACTTCAATTTCAATTATTTTATAATTTTAATAAAGATGAAAGGAGACACGAAATTAAATATATTTAAAGTACATAAAAAAGACATACAAACCATTTCAATTTGAATCTTTGCTCATGTGTATGCCAATTTTCACCTTTCACGCCATTAGGACATATTATGTATGACATCACATAGATGCAGAGGTGGAACTCGAATTTTAATTAAGGGGATTTAATATTTGAAGAAAATTTAATCGAATGGGTTCAACACCTACTATAGATTCAGAAAAATTAATTTTAATCATGTATAAATGATATTTTTTTTTGTCAAAAAGGGTTCGAATGAACCCCTACCAAAGGGCTAGCCCGCTTCTGCATAGATGTACTTGGTAACTTTGTACAACTCTTGCTAAGGCCTTACTTGTCAAACAATTTATGACTACTGCACATGCAACTTTCAAACTGAGTCGAAATCTAATGCATCATAAGTTGCTTGAGCAAATTCACCATATTTGACAATTACTCGACGAAGCAATGGCCGAGTGGTGTGGACCCTGAATCCCAGCAAATAATATTCTTTTCGATCTTCATCAATTAGCTATCAGTTTTAATTGTAGACCCCCTTGGCGTTCTTAGCATGAAAAACTACATAAAAAAGAAAGTAGTTAGATATGCTAATCTCCATCATAAAATATTTTGATTTTTTGTTTCAATTATAGATTTCATCGATGATTCAAGCATGAAAAAACACATAAAAGGAAAAGTAGTTAAAATAAATTTTCAATAATGAATCTAACATCACCTTATAACATGAAAAATCACATAAAAAGAAAAATAATTAAAATAAATTTTCAATAATGTGTCTCACAGATTATTCATCTTAGTCTTCTTTCAAACTCGCACAAGGGATTTGAAAGAAATATAATCAATGATCATTCTACTTTTTTCTCTTTTTTGTTCACTGTGTTTATTTACTATAAATGCTGAACTATTGTGTTTACTATTGCTTTTTTGTATATACTATTTTTCTAATAATTCATCTATATGCATTTTAAATTCTTTTAAATCGTCAAAATTATATGTTAATGGTTTTTGAGTTATTATGCTATTTTTATCTATTAATTCAATTTTTATAGTAGTTTTATGTTTTTCCCATCCATTAAAAGGATGGG
>NC_061122.1:207076400-207081838 GCF_002878395.1 Capsicum annuum | reverse complement strand
GCATTTTAAATTCTTTTAAATCGTCAAAATTATATGTTAATGGTTTTTGAGTTATTATGCTATTTTTATCTATTAATTCAATTTTTATAGTAGTTTTATGTTTTTCCCATCCTTTTAATGGATCTTCACTATATAATTGTCTTAATTTTTTCTTTATTATTTCTACCTTATCTAAAATATAGTTATTTCTTTTTTATTTATCGAAAATACAACTAGTTCTACTGTGTCTTCTGTATTTTTTATATTTTCTAACTTTTGTGTAATTTTTTCTGACAAAATGAAAAATGAATACTTATATCTGAAGAAATGGTAGATAAATTTAAAATACTTGTTTTTTATGTACTTAAGGATATAGAAATTGTAGATATAAGAAAAATCATATTGAAAAAAATATTTGATAAATATTTTATGACTAGAATAAATTACATACCTCACCTACCTAATTATTCTTACAAATACTTACATACCAAACCTACACATCAACAATGATAAATTACGTATATTTAGAATATTGGAAAATAGATATGAAAAATATACAATTAATAGAAAAACTAACGAAAACAAATTTAGAAGAATATATGAGAACTAAAGATATAAAATATATAGAATTCCTTAATGAAAATATAGAGGAACTATTAAGATTAAAACAAACAACTAATAAATACTATGATAAAGCAATTAATTATTAGAATCCAATTTCAAGTTATCCAAGTTATGCGTAGAAACCTAAGCATAATATGGATAATATGACAAGATATATATCTGATGAAACTAAGATACTAGTTTTATATATCATAAAAGACGTAGAATTAGAAGACATAAAGAAAATAATATGGAAAAAAAATATTTGATTATGAAGATGACTTACTAAGTACTAATTGGATAGAAGATGAATTAGAAAGTATAGATTTCTATGGTAGAAATAATTCAGACAGTTATTATTCAGATGGATATTATACAAATTAAAAATGCTAGAATATACTAATAGAGTTAGAGAAAAACAAAGTTGGCTATACGAAGAAATTAATTATAGAAACCAGCTTAGAAAAGGAAGAGAAAAATTAAAAGAAAGATTAATTTGGATAAATAAAACCATAAAACAACTAGAATTAAAAGACAGTTTAGAATATGATTTAGACATGGAATTATTCATAGACGAAAAAAGTCAAAATAATTAACGAAATAGATAACCTAGAATTTAATATCAAATACAATACAATTAGAATAAATTATTACAAAGAAATTTGCAGTATCACAACTAATTTAGGATAAAATGATAGACTATGAGTATTTAAAATATTGGAGACAAGGTATGGAAGAAATAAGATTAACAGAAATACTTATGAGAGAGAATTTAATTGAATATTTTAGAACAAAAGATATAGAATATTTAGAATACCTCCAAAATAATATACAAGAATTACAAAGACTAAGAGAAAAAACTAAAGAATATTACAGTAAAGCATTTAATCAAATACCATCTAATCACCCCCAAGATATGAACATTAATAAAATTAAAATAAATACACTAAAAATAAAAATGTTTAGAGAAGTTAAGAAATATTCATGCACAACTAAAATAGATCCATTAGAGCTATAATAATTCTATTTAAGTTATCTGATTTAAACGCATCCCCCTACAATTGGTATCAGAGCTTATGTTGTTTAAAGTTACCGGAAGTAGTATATAATTGGACTTATTTGATTAATTTATTAATTATGATAAAATTAGATTTAGATATCCTCCAAAATATTATAAATATTATTTAGATGAACAACGTACAGAAATTACAAAAATATAAAGAATTAAAATAAATAATATCTGAAAAACGTAAAGAATTAAAAATAAGGATAGAAAGACTACAGTATAACATAATTGTAGGAGTTAGTAAAAAATCAATAAATGTACAAAAGAAGAAATATCAAATTTAGAATCAACAATAGATAGTCTAGAATATATATATATATATATATATATATATATATATATATATATCAACATAACCTATATACGTTTTAATAAAATGAACAAACAAGAATTTATAATAGACGAAAAAACATATGAAAATCACGAAGGATTAAAAATAAAAATAGTATTCTCTAATTTAGGAAGAAGATATAAGAAAATAGGTGAACATTTATATTTAATGTTAGAAAAAGAAGAATTAAAATTAGAAGATAAGTTGGCAGTCATGATAAAAATAGAAAGAGAAAACGAAGAGATAGACTATAAAAAAAAGAAATAGATAAAATAAAACAACAAACCACAGAAGAAATACGAAAAATAGAAGAAACTAAAAATAGTAAGATTGCTGAATTAGAAAAAGAACTACAAATGCTAAAAGATTTATATGAAAAGAGACAAAAAAAAGAAGAAAAAAAAAGAACAAAAATTATTATACAAGATAAATCAATTTAAAGAAAAAATAGAAATAAAAAATAAAGAACCAGAAACCAATGAATTAGAAATAAATACAATAGATGCTGAAGAAACAGATAATTATGATTCGGGAGATAGTGAAACATATACAGAAATTCTAGAAAACATAGGAAAACTAGAAATTAATGAAAAACAAGAAGTAATTAATAAAGAAAATCTAGAACTAATAAATACAGAATTAAATACTCTAGATAAAAATATAATACCTAGTACATTAGAAATAAGAAAACCAACATATAATTGCAAAAATAAGATTAAAGGATATAATCCAAAGGATGAATATAATAAATGGACACCAAAATAAATAATTAATTACAACTTTCTAGATTTAGACTGTGTAATAGACACAAATAAAATAATACAACTCCGGGTAGGATATATGTCAAAACAATTATTAGATGATAAAATAGATACAAAAAACACATCAGAATATATAGAAAAGACATTAATAGGAACAGTAAAATCATGATTTTTAAACCTAGCCGAAACAAGTAAAAAAGTACTAAGATCTAATAATAAAACAGAAGGAACATCAACAACTACTAAAATACTACCAACGAAACTATTGGAAAAATATGAAATAGCTATAAGAGATGAATTTAGCAGTATGACAACAGAAGAAGCAGAACAAAATAAAGAAAAAGATACGAATAAGAATTTAATGTTAAAACTAGCAATATGTAATAGGTGTTATATAGATGAGTATACGTGCGCATATTATTATAAAGGAACATATAATATAGAAGAAAGTAAAGAAATAAGAAGAATATATTTTAGTAAATTATCTGAACCATTTAGTTCAAAAATAATAAAGAGTTAGGATGGAGCAAAAATAGTAGATACCCTAGGAGCAAGAATAAAATTTTTACAACAATGGTATAGAAATCTATGTGAAAAATATAGAGAAGAATAAAAATGAAAAAAACATTAATAAGAAATTTAGCATGTTGCAAAGATAAAATAGCACCTCAATTTGGATGTGAAAAAAGATATTATAAGAAAAGAAAAAGACATAAGAAATATAAGAAATACAAGAAATCAAAATATAAGTATAAGAAACCAAGAAAAAGATATTATATAAAAAATTATAAACATAAAAGACCATATAGAAAAAAGATATCTATAAAAGAATGTACTTGTTATAATTGTGGAAAATTAGGACATTTAGCTAGAGATTGTAAATTACCAAAAAATACAAAAAAGAAACAAATATCAGAAATAAAAATAGAAAATACAGAATATATGCAGATAGATTATATAGATTATGAATTAGAAATTGAAGATAGTATATATGAAATTTTTGAAAATGAAACAGATAATGAAATAGATAGTAAATTAGATAAATCAAATGACTGAAAAAGATATAAAAATGAATCAAATAACTGAAAAAGATATAAAAATAATAACAAAGGAAGAATATTTAAATGAAGAAGGAACAGATCAAAAAATAAAATTTGACAGTAATATATTTGACGAAATAAAAGGAAAAGAGTTAGACTTAAGTGTAGAAAAAATATTTAAAATACTAACAATAAAAAATACACTTAGTAGAAAAAAAGAACAATACTACGTAGTAAGCCAAAAAGAACATGTAATAGACTGTAGATATGCAAAAGGTAGAGCTAGTATACCACTAGTAACAAAAAGAAAAATTAATAAAGAAATAAACGATATAAAAAGTAAAGACCTAATAAAATATGTACATCTTGGAGGAACAGAGATATTAATAAAAACATGTTTTAGATAAGGAATAGATACACCAATAGAATTATATTTAGCAGATGATAGAATTATAAAACCTATAGAAAAAAGTATAATAACTGCCATAAAAGGAAATTTAATATACCAAAAATTTAAATTTATAATAAGTGCGAATTATTCAGTAGCAATAACAGATAAAAATATAGATAAATCATTAGTATTATATTGGAAAATATCAGGAATAGAACTAACCTCAGAAAGTAAAATATTTACAGCAAGATGTAAAAATCTATATGTATTAGCAACAAAACATAAAATAACAGGAAAAAATAAAATTAATAAAATACAAATAGAAAGTCCTTTCGAACAATTTGTAAAAATAATTGATAATAATAATTATAATCACAAAGACATAGATATAGAAGAAGATCTAGAAATAATAAATGATAGAATAAGTACAACAAAAAGAATAGCTCATGAAAAACCAGAATCATCAAACTCATCAAAAAGAACAAGTTATGAAACAACTTCAACAGTTAATTTAAATCAATATTATATAACAGGAACAATAAATGAAAAAGAATATTTAACACTCTTAAACGCAGGACAAGAAGAAAATTATATAGCAAAATATCTAGTATAAAGTGAAGAAATAAAATCTAATAGTAATATATGCTCAGATCTACCAAGGAGTCTAATAAACATTAAAGATATAACTGAAAAGAAAATAATAATAGGAGTTAGAAAAATAAAAATAGAATTTGAAATAAAGGAAGATATGCAAAAACCAGACATAATATTAGGAATAAAATGGTTAGAACAAGTAAAATCATACAATATAAAACATACACAATAATCTATAACATATAATAAAGAGAAATTATTCATAAAAAGAGCTTTAAGATGATATGAAAATATATGTACTTGTAAAAATAATAGTAGAAGGATATTATAATAGGTATTATACACCTATGATAGATACAGGAGCAGTAGCAAACTTATGTAGATACAACTGTTTACCAGAAAATAAATGGGATAAATTAAAAACACCAATAGTAGTCAAAGGATTTAATAATGAAGGAAGCTTAATTACATATAAAGCTAAAAATATAAAAATACAGATATGGGATAAAATAATAATAATAATAATAATAATAGAAGAAATCTATAATTATGAACTAACATAAAAAAATATGCTTTTAGGAATGTCATTTTTAGATAAATTATACCCCCATATAATAACTAAAACAGATTGGTGGTTTACAACACCATGTAAACAAAAAGTAAGAGCAAAAAG
>NC_061122.1:207072724-207073400 GCF_002878395.1 Capsicum annuum | reverse complement strand
AGTAGAATGGTTATTGATTATAGAAACCTAAATGCAAAAACTATGACATATAATTATCCAATACCAAATAAGATATTAAAAATAAGACAAATACAACGATATAATTATTTTAGTAAATTTGATTGTAAATTAGGATTTTACCACTTAAAGTTAGATGAAAATTCTAAGAAATTAACCGCATTTACGGTACGACAAGGATTTTATGAATGGAACGTATTACCATTTGGATATAAAATTGCACCAGGTAGATACCAATATTTTATGGATAATTATTTTAAACAATTACCTAATTGTATAGTATACACAGATGATATATTACTATATTCAAAAACTAAAGAGGAACATTTAAAATTATTAGAATAATTACAGATCTAATAGAAAAATCGGGAATAAGTTTAAGTGAAAAGAAAACCAAAATTGTGAAAAACCAGATAGAGTTTTTAGGAATACAAATAGATAAAAGTGGAGTAAAAATGCAACAACATATAATACAAAAATAATAAATTCAAAAGAAGAATTAGATACAAAAAAGAAATTATAATTATTTTTAGTATTAGTAAACCAAGTAAGAGAATATATACCAAAATTAGCAGAAAACCTAAAGCCTTTACAGAAAAATTTAAAAAAGGATATAGAATATAATTACAACGAAGAAGATAAAAAACAAGTCCAGAAA
>NC_061122.1:207061874-207072624 GCF_002878395.1 Capsicum annuum | reverse complement strand
CAACAACATATAATACAAAAATAATAAATTCAAAAGAAGAATTAGATACAAAAAAGAAATTATAATTATTTTTAGTATTAGTAAACCAAGTAAGAGAATATATACCAAAATTAGCAGAAAACCTAAAGCCTTTACAGAAAAATTTAAAAAAGGATATAGAATATAATTACAACGAAGAAGATAAAAAACAAGTTCAGAAAATAAAAATACTTTGTAAAGAGTTACCAAAATTACAATTCCCAGCCGAAAATAAAAAATTTATATATATAGTAGAAGCAGATGCTAGTGAATATAGTTATGGAGGAGTACTTAAATATAGATATGAAGAAGAAAAATTAGAACATCATTGTAGATACTACTCAGGTACGTTTTAATGAAACAGAAATAAAATGGTAAATAAATAGAAAAGAATTATGTTCATTATATAAATGTTTATTAACATTTGAGCCATATATTGTATACAACAAATTTATTGTACGAACAGATAATACATAGGTACGTTGGTGGTTAACAAAGAAGATACAAAATTCAGTTACAACGAAAGAAATTTAGAGGCTAGTATTGAATATATTAAATTTTACATTTACAATTGAAGTAATTAGTACTAACAAAAATGTTATTGCAGATTACATATCAAGACAAAGCTACACAGACTGATATAATAGAAGATAATGCTTTAGAAAAAATACTCAAAACCCTAACTGCGTTTTCAATGAAAGTGGACAGTATGGGTAATGAAATAGAAAAGCTAAAGACTAATGAAACTAAACTGAAGTCTAAAGCCTATGTCAATCGGAAGCCAAAAAAATTTCAGAGCTAAAAGGAGACGTTGAGACACTCCATAAAACCCATAACATTTATCAATCTACAATTGCAGGTACAAGCAAAGGAGTCAGTGGACAAAGATACCAGAACATGAATATGAATAAGATATTTGAAAAACCATTTATACCAAAAGCACAAAAAGACCCCTTGTTCATACCTTCACAAATTACCACATATCAAGATAGTTTGAACCAAGATAAAAAAAAACTTATAACCATATAGCCCGAGGATATATAGAAAATATCTACAAACTACAAACTTTTCTAAACCTCAACCCTAGAGCTACAAATATCCAAGAATCAAACACAAACTATTCAACCCAAAAATTACAAGGTTACAACAAGCTAATCGCACTACCCAAAACCAATCCAAGCTTAATAAAAATATGTTTCGATTATGGATTATTAAATACGATATTTACCCAAGATGGAGAAGAACTAACAGCTATAGAAGAATTACATAAAGTATTCACCACCTATAAAAGAGTAACCAAAGGAAATCTATTTTATATAAAGTTTTATGCTGCACCAGTAGAGATATTATATGACGAGATCAAACCAGTTATACAGGTTGTAAAAATAGGATTAACCATATATATGATTATACCGGAAGATATTGTGCAGCAGCCAGAGATACCCAAAATTGAGATACCTGATTTTTACGCAAATAAATAACTTATTGGAATAGCTACAATTATTCAAGAATTAGCAAATAATTATATCAATGGAAACCCAATATGGAGCTATTATTCAAAAGATCATCAAATGATTTATTCAAATTCAAGAGAACTACGACAAACAAATATGGAAGATATTAGACAATGGATAATGATGTTACTTAACCCAGAAAAATAATCTACTGCAAGAGCAATTAGGAAAGGATTTTTTTCAGACGGATTATTAAAAAGATATTACAAAATAATTGGACACAAATATCCAGACCATCAATGTTCGAGATATAATGGAGGAGATAATACTATCCCAGAAGTCCAGCTAGAATAAAAAAAATCAACCAAGAAGATAAGGACTCCAGCTAGAAGATAAAAATCAACGGAGCAGTAATAGAAGAAGACAAAACATTGAAGATAGGAAAATGACATATGGAGAAAAAACTAAACTTCCTACATAAATTATTGTAAAGTTTTAATAGTCTTTTTGACTTTTCTTTTCATTTAATAGGCTTTTTGACCTTTCGAACAAAAGACTATTATTAGGTTTAGTTTTTTAGTTAACTTTAAGTCTTTTCCTTTCAGAATGTAAAGACCTTTTATAAATTAGATAGGATACGTGTAAAGTAGGAACAGTATAGAGATAGAATACACGTTTTCTTTATCTTTCTTAGGATTATAAATAGAGAGCATTTTGCTCAGCTAAAAGGTAAGACTTTCATGTGTTGAAAGCAAGCCTCTTCTTTTGTAAACAAAAAACTTTTGAATATTTAATAAAACACAGATATATTTTCAAGGAAAAGCTATGGATAAACAAAGCCCAGAATTATCAAACCTACCAGAATAGGTATATTTATTTATGATTATGAATAGCTAAATTCATAAATTCCTGACAATTATGATATGATAAAATAAGTTCATGTTAGTTTCTTTATAGAAGAATTATTCAAAAAATAGCATGTTAAGAAGTTTATTAGCAAAGTGGAAAAGGAGAAAAATCCCTAAGAACTATGCCATTCTAAAGGTGAAACCGGTGAGGCAAGAAAGCCGTGATGGGGAGTAGCCAGAGTAGAGGCGTTGTTTAAGGGAAAAGTATCCAGATTACCATGCTAATAGTGACCGAAGAACATGTTATTTAAGAATAATCTAGTATACAATAATCTAAAATTATCAAATTTTGTTATGTGTATGATTGAAGGGAATATTTTGAAAATTAGAAGTCGATCGTACGTAGACATCAAAATTCAAAGATAGAATTTGATTAGAATTCTACTTCTATTCCTTTTTAAACAAAAAGAAACAAACCACGCATGGGATACTTTAAAACTTTCATACTTCTCTTTCTTTTTATACAAATTATTTAAAAAAAGTAATTTGTGTAAATTAACGTTGCTCAGAGGAACTTAATACTTTCATATTATCAGCAATTATTGTTTGCAAAATATTAATAGTTAAATATAATTGGACTTTTAATTCTATATATATGGACTTTAATTTTTTCCCATATATTTTAGAACTTATATATTTATTTATTTTCATATATTTATTTTATTAAGGTTCATCCCCTATAATTTAGGAGTCCTTAATTTAATAAAATAATAGTTTCAAAAATTATAAAAAGACGATTTTGTATAAAACAGAGTCTTTTAATGAAGGACAAAAAATTCAAACAACATTTCTAAGGCCCTTCATACTTTTAATATATTATATTATATTATATTATATTATTATAGATGTAGATATAGATTATAGATATAGATAAAGTATTATCAAAAATAATTGTTATAAAAATATATGTCTGTAATTATATTAATTTCACTTATTCTATAAGGTTACCTATAATTGTGATCTTTAGGTAATCTTTATACTATTCTCCATATATGTATAAGTTAAATTCTCTTGAAAAGATTAACATGCCATCAAAACAAAACAAGAAAGAAGAAAGAAAAAGAAGATAGTCAAAGTGAGCCGAGGTTGTGGTGCCAAACGTACATGAGACTTTAGCGCTCATAAGGAGATGGTATATTCACACACACAAAAAAAATAAATTAAAGTTATCCACAAAGTTTGTTGTTAATCTGTCGTTCTATTATTGGTAGCTAACAAAATATTCTAATAGGTTGCCACTGGTATATTACTAAATAAAATTAGTAATAAATTCTGTTATCTAACAAGAGAATTTATTCGTTGTTGATTCCCATTTTTAATAGTGATTTATTAGTGTGTGACTTAAGACAGAAGTGACACATAAGGACCCCCATGAGTATCAAGTGGGGTTGGTTAGGAAAAAGATACATCCACACATGCATGCATTTAGAGAATTGGAGAAGAAAATGTAATCTTTTATGAACCAAAAAAAACATCAAAGAGTACTTTTTGTCATTTGTCAATCCATTTGATCGAAGACTAGTCTTAATCCCAATAATATCTTGTCCTCTCTCTCTTTCAAACTTGAAAGCAAGTTGAAGAGAGAAGTAAAGGATGGCCAAAATGAAAGGAAAGATGAGCACACCAAATCCATTTTCTATTGCAAGCATATATCTTTAAGAAAGATTTAGGTTTTCTATTGATAAAAATTTGTTCGTGCAAGATATTTATATTAAATAATACTAATTGTTATTACTACAATTAAACCATAAACAAGGTGAGGATGTCAAGATTTTCAGATAAGATGAAATTCACTTTACGTAGATCAAACAAAAATTAATATTGTTAGGATTCGGACAGAATAAGCAAACACTACTAAAAAAGAGAAAAACCGACCACAAAAATCGACCACAAATGGTCGGTTTCCCCTATTATTGACCAAAAAATCGATTAAAATTTTTGGTCGGAAAAGTAGTGGTAGCTTTTTAAAAACCGACCACAAGTGGTCAATTTTTATTTTTTTTCATTTTTAAAATTCATTATTATTTTATTTAAATTGAAAAATTAATTTTAGGAAAAAAATAAACCGACTACAGGTGGTCGATTTTCTATTAAATTAATTTATTAATTTATTCAAAAACCGACCACTTGTGGTCGGTTTTTAATTAAATTAATAGAAAACCGACCACCTGTGGTTGGATTTTTATTAAATTAATTTATTAATTTAATTTAAAACCGATCACTTGTGGTCGTTTTTCTGGAAATAGTCCTAAAACCGACCACGTGTGGTCGGTTTTCTGCAAAATTATGTCCAAAAATCGACCACTTGTGGTCGATTTTTTGCAAAATAAGTCCAAAAGTTGACCACTTGTGGTCGATTTTTCTGGAAATTTAAAAAAAAAATTGCAAAACTCAAATACAGCATGCAACAACAACAATACACAACAGTATCCAAAATGAAAATACAACAACAACAACAACAAAAATCCAAATGAGTACAAAAAAACTACAACCATAGTTTCAAACAACAAAATGTCAAAAACATACAAAAATCAAAACTAACAGCAAGCATCATCGAATTCATGCTCCTCTTCCATGTCCTCATCCGTGCTAAACTCATCGAGGGGTCCTAGACCTTTTGCAGCCCGAACTGCATCACCAAGACACGGAGGAATAACCCCTGCAGTCTGAATGAAAGAACTGAACTGCTGCTGCAGCTTCCTGAATTGTGATGTTGTTGCCTTCTCCGCCTTCTTTTGCCTCTCTCTCTGTTCAGCAAGCTCTTTAGTGAGTTGAAAAATCGTATTTTGTAGTCTTTCAATGGTTTCTGTATCAACCGAAGAGCTAGAGTATGCAGGACCAGATGAACTCCTAATACTATCGCCAAAATATTCTGTGGGGCATCCGTAGAAATTGCCTCTATTTGCAGGACCCAAAGCTTGTTTCAATAACTCATCCATACATGATCGGGTATTAGGTCATCCTGACTTTCAGGAGGCTGACTACTACGATACTCACCAACTTTGAGAAAAAGATTTATAAATTCAAAATTTATTTTTTACGTGGACAGCTTTTGCACGAGGTTCAACCAAGACATCTTCATTAGTTGGGTTCTTTTTCCTTTTCAGATGAGTCTCCTCAAAAGGCTCATCATTTGGTAGTTCTCTACCCTTTCTTTTTCCTGTATATGAAAAAAAATATCATTTTCCAAATAATTAAAAAAATTCAAATAGAAAGGAAGAATTAAAACTGTAAAAGTTACATACCAATTTTTTCTTCACAGCAAGAGTACTTCTGGCACCCCCAGTATGTAGGGAGCCACCCTTGGATGATGCCCGGGATCTCTTTCTTTTTTCCCTCAACAATTGGTATTCTGGGCTATTCCAGTGGCGTTGATACAACGACCATAAAGGTTCAGGAATCCACTTAGGTTTTACCAATTTCTTTCGTGCAGAATCCAACAGATCGTTAAATCTGGCTCTACATCTTCTGAAAAAGTTCTTCTTTACAAGAAATTAATTTGCATCATCTCAGAAGTAAAATTTCTACAATCAAAATATAATATTCAATCTTGTGTTCTAACAAATTGATAATAAGTAGTTGATAAGTTAAATCCTTACCTTAAATTCTTCAAACATTCTATCCCTGTTAAGTTCTAGAACCATTTACCAGCTGGTCCAGAAGCTGTTGAAGTGCCGACTAATACATATTCGTGTCGTTTTTCCAACTCCAGCATCCAGCCTAAACCTACAACACAAGATCAAACAGTAATTTCATAAAGAACAATAAAATAGTAATGAAAAAATGAGTAACGTTATTATATTTAGAAATGTTACCCTCTCGCAACTAGAACAATATAAATCATCCCAGAATCTCTGTCTCCTGGCTGCCTAGTAAGTGACGGTGGATGCACTAACGAGGGCGGATCTGAAGCACCAGATGGAGGGCTTCCAAGCTGAAGATCCGACAACCCAATAGATCCAGCAAAATCACTTTGCGAAGCTGTGTGACTACTGCAGGAGGGTATCGATGATGGTAGATGTCTGGAGGGACCAGCGATCGTCCGATAGTACTGGGATGGTTGTGGCACGATCATAGGAGCAGAATGGGTCGGTGTAGACCTATGTAGTGGCCCCACATGCATAGGAGTCGGTATCGAATCCTCGAACGACCTAGAATAGGAGGGTCGTACTGGCCCGTCAGCACACCGACCCTCAGATATGTAAATACCGGTCAGTCGTCTATAAGGAGGAGGTTGTTTTTTCTTTTTTGGTTGCATAGTATCAACCTTTTCCTTACCTCTTTCATCTCTGTCCGACATCTAATTATGTTAAGTTAACAAGTAGTTAGTTGGTACAACATGAATATATATATAAGAAAACATTCCAAGTAAGTACTTTCAAGTTACTAATTCACATTTCAAATCGCTCCAACAACACGAGATATAAACAAGAATATTTTTATTACTATATAAATCATGGAAAAGTGAAAACAACAAACTTCAACAGTATATTACATATCAATCTTAAACAAGAAACATAAAGTTAAATATATAGTACAAAGCATAAAGACATCAATACATAATAAATATAGTCTACACAACCAATCCTCCTCTTCTGAAGACTCTCCACTAAACCATTCACCCTCTTCGGAGGTTTTCTCATCTCCTACCCACTCAACCTCTTCTTCGCTAATATTAATTTCTTCAAATATATTTTTGGGGTGATTCAAACTATCCACTAATTCAACGTTCACTAGCTGGTGATCAACGCAGTCTCCAGCACATTCTCAACTTTCACCCGGCCTATAGGATTTTTTTTGATTACAGTGCACCAATCAGACTTGTCATTGCGCAACGGATAAGGAGCATAATACACTTGTTTAGCTTTTTGCGCTAGAACAAATGGATCGTAAATAGGATATGACTTATTATGCTTCACTTCAATGATGTTATGCTCCTTATTTACTCTTGTCCCTGCTGTGCTTGGATCAAACCACTTTCAACGAAAGAGGACAACTTTTTCTATTGGGAAATCGGCATACTCCAGTTCTAAGATCTCCTGTATGATGCCAAAGTAATCAACATCATCATCACCCTTAACCCAAACACCACTATTGTTTGTTTTCCTTGACCTAGAGTGTTGTTTGGTGGAAAAATTAAACCCACTTACTTTGTATTGCGACATTGCATTAACTTCGACTGGACCCAAAGAAATATCTCTCAAGAGATTATCGTATGCGGCTGCACTTGGTGAATGGTGTACCTAAAAATATCATACATATATATATTTTAGTTGAGGAGTGTGTAAATGTTTAAAATTTGTAGAAACATTAATACACTGACGAACCTCATTTTTAAACCATGTTGCAAAGGATGATACACTTGATTTTCGTGGAATTGAGTCTTCAATGAACTGAACATCCAACATGGAAAACACAATTAGTTTATTTAAGGGAATGAGTAAGCAAACATGATATGTTATAATTTGAATCTCCTTACTCCAGAAAGGGCTCAATTTTCGAGCAATTCAGCAAGACATACAAAGTTGCTGATTTGCGCTCCGTGGGATTGAGCCGGCGAGGTATGATCTTTTTAGCCTTACAACCAGATTAATTGAAAATTGATATCGGTTGCAAATGAGGCTCATTCACATCGTCCTGGTGACTATTCGGGCAGTTTCTTGAACAAGCAACTTCATCACGAAAGTAGTACGAACAAAATTGAGAAGTTTCTCTTACAAGATATACCTCAACTATAGAGCCTTCCACCCTGTATTTGTTTTTGGGACCTCTTTTCAGTTTTCCAATTGCCCTGTACAATAATGTCAAGCTTAGATGTTTACTATATTTAAAAAAAATAAGTATGCATTTAAATATGTTGCAAATGCTTACCGTTCGAATGTATACATCCACCTAGTTTGAACTGGACCACCTAGCCGAGCTTCGTGTACAAGGTGAATGGGAAAATGTTCCATCACATCGAAGAACGCTGGCGGGAAAATCTTCTCCAGCTTGTTGGTGATAACAATAATATTACTTTCCATTCGCGCCAGATTTTCTTCTTTTAATGTGGTCGCTCATAAGTCTTTGAAGAACAAATCGATCTCTACTATTGGTTTCTATATGTTTTCAGGTAAACCAATAAAAGCAATTGGAAGTAACTGTTTCCTGAGAACATGACAATAATGGTTTTTCATTCCATGCAAGATTCCTTATGTCATATCAACCCTTTTTAGGCAAAGCTTGAACTATTTCACAGACATCATGACCAGACAACATTGGAGGTGGACCATCATATTCCCTTCTATTCCTTCTGAAGGCATTCTTGAGTCTCCTAAATTCATGATCGGGTGGCAAGAAACAACGATGACAGTCAAACCATGAGTTTTTCTTGTCATTTCTCAATGTAAAAGATTTTGCTTTTTCCATGCAGTATGGACAAGCCAACTTTCCAGCGGTCATCCAACCTGATAACATTCTATAAGTAGGAAAATCATTAACAATCCATATTAGATATGCATGCAGATTAAAATTTTGTTTAAGAGAGGTATCCCAAGTTTCAACCCCCTCATGCCATAAAATTTGAAGTTTATCTATCAAAGGTTGCAAGTACACATCTATTCCATTTTTTGGATTACGCGAGCCAGGAATAACACAATTCAAAAATATATAGGGACTAGTCATCAACATTTTATAAAAAAGATTTTAAGGAGTGATAAATATAGGCCAACATGAATATGACGCACCACCAACTGAAAAAGGGGAGAACCCATCCGCACATAATCCCAATCGAATGTTTCGTGGCTCAGCTGCAAAATTTAGATAAGTTGCATTAAAATGCTTCCAAGCTTCTCCATCAGATGGATGACACATAACACCAGTGGGCCTTCTATTTTCACTATGTCATCTCATATGAGGAGCTGAGCTGTTTGAAGCATACAACCTCTTCAACCTTGGTATAAGAGGTAAATAATGCATCGTCTTAATAGCTATTTGATTTCCAGTAGAACCACGCTTATATCGAGGGTGCTGACAAAACCTATAGAACTCTAGGTTAGCATCTCCCTTAAAGTATAACATGTAGCCATTTTCACAACAAAAAATTCTAACCAAGGAGAGACCTAACTTTGACACCAATCTTTTTGCCTTATAAAAAGAATCAGGAACCTCCAAGCTGGGGTCAACTAACTCTTTAATAAAGTCTATAATTGAGTCCATTCCGCCTTCTGTAATATTCCAGTCAGATTTAATACTTAATAATCTAATAACAACAGACAAACGAGAGTGCGAACACCCATAAAAAAAAGGATGACTAGCAGCATGCAATTCTTCGTAGAAATTGCCCGCTTTGCTATTAGGAACATCTTCAACATTTTTCCTAAAGTCAACCCCGTGATGGATCCCAAAAGCATCGTGCACCATTTCTGTTATCCTAGTATCTTGATATTCATTATGCCCTGCAGACCTACTACTTTCTCCAACAACAGAGTTATTTTGCACTACATCATCATGAATACCAACCATTCTTAAAAAGTCCTCGTGAAATCCCTTTCTATAAAGATGTTCCTTTACATTTTCTTCATTTACAAGATTTATACCATCACATCTAACACAAGGACAATGAATTACCTGAAAACGTGTCCAAAGATCAAGTATCTTAGCATGTTCAACAAATCTTTTAACACCCTCAACAAATTCCTCCCTAATACCCATTCTATTATCATTGTTCCAGTGATATATCCAGCTATAATCATGTTCCATCTACGCAATCAATCAGATTCAAGTAATTAGATCAAGATTTTCAACTAACAAAGGCACCAACAAATAAAGTAACCAACCACATCACTTCCTAAACAAAAGTTCACTTTTAAAGTCACCAAAACTTAAGCTTTTTCAACTAATAAAGTCACCAACAACATCACCTCCTAAAGACTAATTCACTATTAAAGTCACCGACACTTAAGCATTTTTAACTAACAAAGGCACCAACGAAACTAGTTCACTATTAAAGTCACCGGTACTTAAGCATTTTCAACAAATAAAGTAACTAACAACATCACCTTCTAAACAAAAGTTCACTTTTAAAGTCACCAAAACTTAAGCATTTTCAAGTAACAAAGGCACCAACGAAACTAATTCACTATTAAAGTCACCGGCATTTAAGCATTTTCAACAAATAAAGTAACCAACCACATCAACTCCTAAACAAAAGTTCACTTTTAAAGTCACCAAAACTTAAGCATTTTCAACTAATAAAGTCACCAACAACATCACCTACTGAACACTAATTCACTAATGCACTTCTCAAGTGACCGCGCTTAACTAAATTTAAAACACAAGTTCACATTTCAAGTACCTACACTTAAACATTTTCAAGTCACTAACTCACTT
>NC_061122.1:207061540-207061774 GCF_002878395.1 Capsicum annuum | reverse complement strand
GCTTAAACATTTTCAAGTCACTAACTCACTTCTCAAGTGACCACACTTAACTATATTCAAAACACAAGTCCACATTTCAAGTAACTACACTTAAACATTTTTCACTCACTAATGCACTTCTCAAGTGACCACACTTAACTATATTCAAAACACAAGTCCACATTTCAAGTACCTACACTTAAACATGTTCAAGTCACTAACTCACTTCTCAAGTGACCACACTTAACTATATTC
>NC_061122.1:207013048-207058540 GCF_002878395.1 Capsicum annuum | reverse complement strand
TTCAAGTCACTAACTCACTTCTCAAGTGACCACACTTAACTATATTCAAAACACAAGTTCATAATTCAAGTAACTACATCTAAACTTTCCAAGTCACTAATTCAAGTCCCTTCACTTTACCATTTTCAACCAACTAAGTCACCTAACAAAACCACATTCCAAAAGAAAAATCCCATTTCAAGTCCCTACACTTCACCATTTTCAACCAACTAAGTCACCGAACAAACCACATTCCAAAAGAAAAATCCCATTTCAAGTCCCTACACTTCACCATTTTCAACCAACTAAGTGACCTAACAAAACCACATTGCAAAACAAAAATCTCTTTTAAAGTCCCTACACGTAATAATTTCAAAGCATATAAGTGTAAAAACAAAACAACATTCAAAAACAAAAATCTATTTTAAAGTCCCTACACTTAACCATTTTCAACCAACTAAGTAACCTAACAAAACCATATTCCAAATCAAAAATCCCTTTTCAAGTCCCTAAACTTATTCATTTTCAACCAACTAAGTCTCACAACAAAACACATTCCAAAACAAAAATCCTCTTTAAAGTCCCATAACTTAATTATTTTCAATCAAACTAAGTCTCAAAACTAAACTACTTTCAAACAAAAAAATTTCTTTAAAGTTCCTACACTTACCATTTTCAACCAACTAAGTCATATACCATAACCACATTCAAAATAAAAAAATTCCAAGTCCCTACACTTAACCATTTTCAAGCAACTAAGTATCAAAACAAAACCGCATTCAAAATACAAAAATACCCTTTAAAGATCCTACACTTAACCATTTTCAAGCAACTAACTAACCTAACAAAACCACATTGGTAAAACAAAATCCCCTTTAAAGTCCCTAAACTTAACCATTTTCAAACCACGTTCAAAGCACAAAATCATTTTCAAACCATTTTCAAACTACATGCAAAACAATCAACAACAATGCTAGTGAATCGCACAAGGCCACACACGACTTTACTATACTTCATTATAAATAATGAAAGAAAGATAAAAACAATAGTGAATCGCACAAGGCCCAACACGGCTTCACTATGTCAACATACCTTTGATATTTTCCTTAATTTCTTGATATTTCAAAATGGCTGCTTCAATTTTCTTATAGATTATCTTACGGGAAGCTGCAATATCGAAAAAGATGAGCTTAGCAAATTAAAAATTACACTACTACAATTTTCTCCAAAATACTCATCTGCTTATTACTCATCCAACCAAAATCTTAAATATAAAGACAAAGCAACCATGACCAATATAAATAGCTTCGGAACTCCTACATATCAACTACGACAAAATATATGGTCTAACAATCCCCCCATTATTATTAAGTTTTTCACTTGAGATAATCAAAGTGGGTCGATAAGTTTTAAGACTGCAGACTCCAGCAGAAAGAATATGATCCAGATGTTGAGACGCCTCTTCCAACCTAAAAATGACTACATAAACACAACTCTTAGATGCATATCAACTACTCATCCAACCCACCAATACACAAGTAAACACTACATTCTTAACGAACAACAGGGCAAGTTCACGAGGAAAAAAAAAGAACCAACTTCCCTGTTTGTAACTACTGAAACATCATGAATTATCTATCAATGGTAACAAACCTTAATTAAGATACAAATAAGAGAATTTCAGAGATATGTAACAAGTGTTTAATTATTCTTACAAAATATTGGGATCTCTGTTAAAACAAAATCAAAATCGTATAAAGGTCATCAATTTTTTTTAAACCTTACCGGTGACAGAGAGTATAGCAGTGACACCTGTTCTCCTGTGGTGCTTGGAGTGGTGGGAGGCGAAGTAGCGACAGGTCAGATTAGGGTTTGCAGAGAGAAAAGAGGGATTGTAGAGAGAGAGTGTGGAGAGGCGGCTCAGATTAGGGTTTCTTTTGTATAAAAGAAAAGTGGTTTTTTTGGATCTCAGCCGTTGGATCATTTTGATCAACAGTTGAGATAAAACATAATTAAAAAAAGATTACAATTGCAATTTAATTTATGGTCTAATTGACCTCAATTTTGACTCTAATTGATACCAATTAAGTATAAAATTACCTAAAAATTAAATACGAAAGGAAAATTAAATGGAATTGACTATTTTAACACTAACAATATTTGTAGATCATGTATTTGAAAATTATAATTGTGCGTATTTGCAAAAATAATTTAATTAGTTGCTACTATTTCTATTTTATGCATATTTTCTTATTGGTTAAATCGAAAATCGAACCGTTAAGGACTAAAAATTGATAAACCAAAAAATGATAAAAAATACCTTATTGATTTGATTATTGGTTTAACATATTTAAAAATCGATAATATATAAAATCAAATCGAACCGCCCGATGCACACCCCCTAATTTGAAGAAAAAAATACTTAAAATTGATTTTAATATTGACTGTTGATCAAATATGATGAACGGTTGGGATTAGAAATTGAGTTAAAAAAAGATTGAATTGGAGATTTTGATAACGTTAATACAACATATTAATATGATGAATTGTCGGTTATTTAGTTTCATTGTTATAACTTCAATTGTGTATTATTACCTCAATTATATGATGTTAACGTGTTATTCAAAATATTTGGATATATAGATTCAGTTAGCTAGCTTTTAACTACTATGTACATTACTATACGAGATACATACAAATATATATATATATATATATATATTTGTTTGACTATGAACTTTGTAATATCTAGATACATCACATACACGAGATATTACCTCGTAATACAACCTATTTTATTTATACTCTGATGAATTATCATTTAATTTAGCTTACATTATTATATTAGAACTTCAACAATATATTATTTCCTTTATGAATCGATCGTATGATATCAATGTATGCAATATATACATATGTATACATCACATTCACATGTATATTACCTCATAATATAATATATTTCATATATACTCTGATAAATTATCGTTTAATTTAACTTATATTATTATATTATAACTTCAATAGTGTATTATTGTCTTGATCAATCGATCGTATGATATCAATATATTCAATATATACATATGTATACATCACATACACATGTATATTACCTCATAATACAATATACTTTATATATACTCTGATAAATTATCGTTTAATTTAACTTATATTATTATATTATAATATCAACAGTGTATTATTATCTTGATCAATCGATCGCATGATATCAATGTATTTAATATCCAATTGAACACACATAATTTTTTTAAATATAAAAATTATTTATTTAATAGTAAATAAAAAATATCAAAAACCGACGGACAGTGTCGTTTTCATAATGCAATGTGTTTCTTAAAGTCCTCAGATGAGTGATCGATTAACTGTATTTGATTAGCTTAATATACTAGAATTTTACTACATCATTCATCAATCAATCACTACATATATATATATATGTATGTATGTATATATAGATAGATAGATAGATATTTCAACGGTAATATAATTATGACTGGAATATTAAAATAATATCACTATCTCAACGGGATGATATAGATATACACATATTCATTATGCAAAGATTAACCATGTTTACCGTCATTTAACGTATACAAGAAGGAGAATATCTAATTTATATATAGAAAATAAGTCAAACATAATGATTATGTTTAACGTAATTTGTTTATATAGTTTAATTTTTCAAAAAATTTAAAAATGGTTGATTTTACTTTGAAAAAAAAAATTTAGACAAAATTTATTAAAAACCTACCACAAGTGGTCGGTTTTTTAAAATAATTTTTAATTAATTTTTTTACAAAAACCGACCACTCGTGGTTGGTTTTTGTAAAAAAAAATTAAAAAATAATTTATTATAAACCAACCACATGTAGTCGGTTTTTCTAAATATTTTTAATTAATTTTTTTCAAAAACCGACCACTTGTGGTCGATTTTTTAATTTTTTATTTCTAAAATAAATAATAATTATTATTAAAATTATTATAATAATTATTTTAATTTTTTACAATATAAAACCGACCACTTGTGGTCGAGTTTTAAAAATAAATTTTAAAAAATAATTAAAAAAAAAAAACCACCTGTTGTCGGTTTTTTCCGACCACAAACAGTGGTCGGTTTTATTGATATTTTTTAGTAGTGAACCATAAGTAAAAGAAATCAAGAACAACACACAGATTTACGTGGAAACTCTTGCGGAAAAAACCACGGACAGAGGCAAAGGAGGTTTCACTACAATGGAGAGAGAGTATAATGTGGAGAGGACTGAATTTCTGAATAATGAAAATAACCCACTAAATCGCACTTATATAGTACGCGCGTACAAATAGGTCCTAGGCCCAAAAACATAAAGGTCCATACCGCGAAATTTTCAAGGTCGGACCAACAAAATTCGGGTCACAACTCTAACAATCTCCACCTTGACACGAATTTTAATTCAAAACTCAAATCCATTTCAAGACAAACTCTCCACCTCTTCCACAAAAGCCCCTAAGGGCATATCTTAACAGCTAACACCAACCAAGTCCAAACAATGCTTAAACTTGGCACTAGGTAGTGTCTTGGTCAGGGTTATCATGGGTACTAATCTTGTTTTCCACAATATCACTGCGATCAATAATTTTACGCACAAAATGATATCGAACATCGATATGCTTTGTCCTCTCGTGAAACATCTGATCTTTTGTAAGGAAGATGTACTCTGACTGTAGCAAAAGACCATAGTAATCTGTAAGTCTTTGCTAAGTTCACTGAATAGAACCTTCAAACAAATAGCTTCCTTGAAAGCCTCCGTAATAGCCATGTACTCTGCCTCAGTAGTTGACAAATCAACCGTAGTCTCTAAGGTAGATTTCCAACTGATAGTACAACCACCAATAGTGAAAACATAGCCTGTAAGGGATCTCCTTTTATCATGGGCTCCTGTAAAATCAGAATCAACATACTCGATTACTCCATCTTTATTTCGCCCAAATTGCAAACAAACATCAGCAGATCCCTGCAAGTATCTGAAAATCCACTAAACTGTTTTTCAACGTTCCTTGTCAGGATTTGCCATGTATCTGCTAATTCCACTGACGACATATGATAAATCTAGTCGGGAATAGAGCATCGCATACATAAGGGAACCGACGGCACTAGAGTATGGAACTCGGGACATATAGTCACGCTAATCATCTGTCTTTGGAGATAAAGTGTCCAAGAGTTTGAAGTGAGCTGACAATGGAGTATTGACAGGATTAGCACTTTGCATATTGAACCTGTGAAACACTTTCTCAATATACCTTTTCTGACTCAGGTATAACTTACACTTCTCTCTATCCCTCATAATTTTCATGCCAAGAGTGTTCTTTGTTGCTCCTAAATCCTTCATATCAAACTCCTTACTGAGATGGGCTTTGAATTTTATTATCTCTCTCATATCCTTTGTTGCAATCAACATATCATCAACATACAAGAGAAGAATACACGAATGAACTATCACTTACCTCCTTAAAGTAGACACAACTATCATAGTTGCTCCTCTGTAATATATGAGAGGTCATAAAAGAGTCAAAACTCTTATACCACTACCTGGGCAACTACTTTAAGCTATAAAGAGACTTTTTCAGCAAACATACATAGTCCTCATTTCCTAAGACTACAAAGCCCTCTGGTTGCTGCATATAGATGTCCTCCGTAAGTTCTCCATGTAAGAATGCAGTTTTGAACTCTAATTGCTCAAGTTCAAGATTATGCATGGCCACAATACCAAGCAGTGCTCGAGTCGAATTATGCTTTACAACTGGAAAAAACACATCTGTGACGTCAATACCTGGAACCTGACAGTAATCTTTAGCAACTAGTCTTACTTTGTACCTAGCATCTTCAACTCCCGATGTTCCTTCTTTCTTATTGAATACCCACTTGCAACGAATAACTTTCTTATCTTTAGGAAATCTCACCAGATTCCATGTGTCATTCTTATGAAGTGATTCCATCTCCTCCTGCATAGCAATCATCCATCGACCGAAATCATCGCAACTAACTGCCTTCGAGTAAGAAGAAGGATCTTCACCGAAATCAATACCTTCTGCTACACTCAATGCATAAGCAACCAAATCAGCCTCAGCATACTTCTGGGGAGGTCTAATATCCATTTTAGTCCAGTCTTTAGCAATAGAATATTGTAGCGTCACTGGTGGTGGAGAAGAAATAGTTCCACTCTATATCTCCGGGCTAGAATGAGAAGTAGGCACTGGTGTAGACTCTGCTCTAATTTGCAATTCAACGTGGGTGAATAACTTTTGCTGATTCATGTCACTAAGCTCATCTGGAGGCGAAACAATAGATTTAGAGGGAGCTCGAAGCATGGAAATTTCATCAAACACAACATCCCTGCTATTATAACCTTTCTACTTTCTAGACACCAAAGCTTATAACCTTTAACACCAGGCTTATAACCCATAAATAAGC
This sequence comes from Capsicum annuum, assembly GCF_002878395.1. Taxonomy (NCBI): domain Eukaryota; kingdom Viridiplantae; phylum Streptophyta; class Magnoliopsida; order Solanales; family Solanaceae; genus Capsicum; species Capsicum annuum. The sequence goes on along the minus strand of NC_061122.1, from coordinate 207,052,089 downwards.
ACTTGACAGATCTAGACTCCAACTTTTCATTATCAACATGAGCATATGCAGGACATCCAAATATCCTCAAATCAGAATAACTAGCAGGAGTACCAGATCATACCTCTTGTGGAGTATTTTTATCAATCGCGACTGAGGAAGAACGGTTAATAAGAAGACAAGTTATGGAAGCAGCTTCGGCTTAAAAAGACTTGGGTAAACTAGCATTAGAGAGCATACATCGCACCTTCTTTATTATGGTCTTATTCATTAGTTCAGCCACACCATTCTACTTCAGAGTATGACGAACTATCAAGTGCCTCACAATTTCTTCTGACTTGCACAGAGCATTAAATTCATTAGAACAGAAATTTAAACCATTATCAGTCCGAAGGTGTTTTACCTGCTTCCCTGTTTGCTTTTTAATTATAATCTTCCACTCTTTGATAGTAGGCAACACATTATTTTTTTTCAGGAAGAACACCTAAAATTTTCTGGAATAGTCATCAACAATAGTCAACAAATAATTTGCACCTCCTCTAGAAGGTACTCTAGAAGGACCCCAGAGATTAGAATGAATGTAATCAAGTGTGCCTTCAGTTGAGTGGATGCCTTTAGTGAATCTGACTCTCTTCTGCTTCTTGAGAACGCAATGCTCATAGAACTCCAGTTTGGTAATACTCTGCCCATCAAGAAGTCCTCTCCTGCTTAGTTCAGCCATCTCGTTTTCACTCATATACCACAGGTGCATATGCCAAAGTTTAGCAACGTCACTTTCTGATAAAGAGGAAGTAGAAATAGCTGCATCATCTATAACCGTAGAGCCTTGCAAGATATATAAATTTACATTCTTTCTCTGTCCCTTCATAACAACAAGAGTGCCTTTAGTAACCTTCAGCACTCCACCTTCACAAGTGTACCTTTATCCGTTCGAATCAAGAGTACTCAAGAAAATAAGATTTATCTTCAGGTCTGGGACACACCGTACATCACCAAGTGTCCTCACAACCCCATCAAACATCTTCATTCTGATTATTCCATTTCTATCTATCTTGTAAAGTGTATTATTTCCCATCAACACAACACCTTTAGAGACTGTTTCATATGTTGTAAACCAATCCCGATTGCGACACATATGAAACATGCATGCTGAATCAAGAATCCAATCCTCACAGGGTTTGGAGTTACCATAAAAAAACTACTAAGAGTTCCCCATCACTACCGCCATCTTCAACAAAACTGGCTTCACCAGACTTCTCTGGTTGGTTTACCTTTGGTTTGGAGCTTCTCTTTTCTCTCTATTCTGTAACTTCCAATGCTCGAATTTGATATGACCTTTCTTCTTAAAATAATTACAGGTTTTGTTTCTGTTTCTGAATTTTGTCCTATTCTTCTCATCACCCCCAGAATTTCTCTCATGATTCCTTCCTCTTCGAACAATGAGACTATTTCCTTGAGTCTCCAACCCATTCACAAGATGCTTCATCTTCTCCTTAGAGAACAATGCATTATAGACTTCATCAATCGTCAGGGTATCATGACTATATAAAATTGTATCCCTAAAGGTCGTGTATGATGTAGGCAACGAACATAACAAAATCAACCTTAGATCTTCCCCATCGTACTTAACCTCCAGTGTCTCTAAATCAAAGATGATTTTCTTAAATACAGATAGGTGATCTTCCAAGGATAGACCCTCAGACATGTGATGGGAATAAAATCGTTGCTTGAGATGTAACTTACTTGTTAGGCTCTTCGTTATACACAACGATTCAAGTTTCAACCACAACGCATCGGCTGTGGTCTCCTTCAAAATATCCTGTAGAATCTGATTGGATAAATAAAGGTGGATTTGAGATAGAGCCTCCCGATCTTTCATTTGTCCTCGTCTGTCTACGATGAGGGCATCTTCTCAAACCCTAATAAAGCATCATCCAAATCCATTTGCACGAGCATAGCCCACATCTTAACCTACCATAACGAAAATCTGGTGTTGTGATCCAACAACAGTATCATACTTCATGGTTGACATCCCCGAGAAAAAAATAGAACAGGCTCTGATACCAATTTATTAGGATTCAGACAGAATAAGCAAATCAAAAGTAAAAGAAATCAAGAACGACACACAAATTTACGTAGAAACTCTTGCGGAAAAAATCACGGGCAGAGGCAAAGGAGGTTTCACTATAATGGAGAGAGAGTACAATGTGGACAAGACTGAATTTTCTGAATAATGAAAATAACCCACTAAATCGCACTTATATAGTACATGCGTACAAATAGGTCCTAGGCCTAAAAACATAAAGGTCCGCGAAACTTTCAAGGCCGGACAAACAAAATTCGGGTCACAACTCTAACAAATATTGCAAATCGTTAATGAATTATGAAGTAGTAAAAACAGAAACAGATTACTTAATCACAATTAAACTTATAATTAAGTAGATGTATAACATTATCCTCTTAGTTTATAAATGCGATCAAACGTATTGTTTGAAGGGAGAACAATCAATACACTAATTTTTTAACAAATAAAAAACACATTCAAAAAGAAACTTGATATTCTGAAATAGTGCACTAAAAAACATATAATTTCTTCTATTAAAGAAACTTAAGTCGTGTTACTTTTGAACAAATTTAAGATCTTTTTATATAGGAGGACCATGAGAGACTATCCTTTTCCTCCACTAGTTTCTCTCTTATATATAAACTAGTCGGCTTACGTTGTGTTATCCACGACCTAATATTGATGCTTTAAAATTATACGTTATGTATAATTCTATTATTTAAATAAAATTTTCATTTGTTTGATTGATAAATTCTAAGTTAGGCATATATTATTATATTAGTGTAATCGCACGTGCCTCGCACGTGTAACGTTTGATTATTGAAAATTAAATGATTTTGTATGTTGCGGAGATTTCTAGTGAAGTGTAAAAAATTCAAATCACTTTTCAAAGATCCTTCGTACTTTAGTATAATAATGTTAACATAAGTATATATTTTTGTATAAGCACATATATATTTTACCACCACATTTCATTTTTTTTTGTCTTTCTTCCTATCCCCATTACCCTCTTTCTAATACTTCTTAATTTCACTAAATATATTCTACACCTTATTATATCTATAGAAAATAGTGTCAATGTATTTGTTGCAAAGTTGACATTAAACCACACTCTGAGAAAACACATAACATTATTTTTGTTTGGGGAAAGGCATGGACAACACGAATTCTTGACTGTATATAGCATGAATACGTGGATCTTGGAATTTGAAAGTCGATAGCACACTTTCGGGTAACCTATCTCTATGTTTCCATTAAGTCACAAATTTATAAATTTATCGATCAATACTATATCATCTACAAGCAGAATACATTATGTTCATGCACATGATTAACTATTACTCAAAAAATTTTAGCATTGAAGTATAAGACCTTGAAAAAAAAATAGAAAAAACAGGTGTTATAATTTATAAACGTTTCACCTTAAGCAACAATTTTTTTTTAAAATTTTAGCAAACTACTAACAAAAGAATCATATCTCAATCTTGATCCTTTCATTAGTGAAAGTGTTGTATACCGCAAGGTAATCAAAAATTTAAAAAAATAGCTCAAGATATTAAAGCATATATTTAAAAAACATACTTGAAAGATTTTTTTTTGATTTTGGTCTTTAATTTCCCCCTCTATATATTAATAGAGGCTACTGTAAAGGTAAGTTGTCGCACCCATTGCCAGAGTTTGAACGGACGAATTTCCATGATAGTATCCTTCAGCTCAATGTCAAATATTATATAAAGAATGTAAACCTTATTTAAACTACATTAATTAAAAGTGCCAGAGATTAGGAGTTCAATTTAGTCCTTACCCACGTTTTTACTTAAAAATTTTGTTCTTGAGTAATTTGACTCTCAATGGACTATGTGTAAATAAGAAAAATGTAGTTGCACAAGGCAACTTTAATTCTGTCCGAATTCTTTTAGGACACAAAAATAAAATTCCAGTATTATATAAATAATTAAATTATGTTTTGAGAAAAAATAGTAAAAAGACGATCTATCTATTGTGGAATCTTTTATTAAAGGGAAAAAAGATTAAATCACTTTTCTAAGGGTCTTCACACTTTTAATAAATTATAGATTTAGATTGATGAAATTTGTATAATAATATTTTAAGTTGTTCAAACTTTTATGACATTGAATAATCAATTATATTTTAAAAATTATTTAAGTTTTTAATTATTGTGATTTATAATATTTTCTTTATTTTACTAATTAGAAGTGACATAGTAAAATTATTATAACAAATACTTGTGAAATTTTTTTAAGTAGTCTCACATAAGACGTTAAGTTAATTTAAAACATAAAAAAAATAATTTATCATTTTATGTCTATTTTATTCTTTTTATTAAATATTATTAATTTTTTAATATTTAAATGACTTATAATAATTAATTATGAGTAATATAGTAAAATAATATTATAAAATCATGATTGAAACAGCTGAATTAGACATGTAGATCATGAGCAACCTACTTCAGCTGTTTATTGTAACTTATTATATATTAGAATTAGACTAATTTCCAAATTCATCTTCTACTTCTCTCTCCTCTCCACCCAACCTATATACCACATCCAAGTTTCGTCCTCTACTTAATATACTATTCTTTTATTTCTATTTGAATAAATTTACATTACCTTTTTTCTTTCTCTCATATCTCTCTCTATCTATTTCCTTATCTTCTTTCTTCTTCATTGTTTATGACATTAATTCTATAACCAATTGCCCATGCATAATTGATTTAGTTTCATCTTCAATTACTCTATAATTTTTACAAGCACAAATTTTTCTTTTTATAGGATCAATTCATTTCTTCTAGATACATATACAGAGAGAGAAATTTGTAAGCAAAAAAAAATAGTTTGCATTGACAAGAAATGAAAGGAGAATATGTAGAAGTAAGAAAAAACCATTCTAATAATATTACTCCTAGCAATATTTATATGTTTGGTAAACTTCATCAAACCCAAAATTTCAACCATCATCACCACCAATTGCCATCTCAGCCGATAGTATCCATGTCAGCTCCACCACCACCACCGTCTTCCTCCTCCGCCAATGACGGCGCCACAATTGAAGTCGTCCGCCGTCCACGTGGTCGTCCACCCGGGTCGAAAAACAAACCCAAACCTGCACCCAATTACATCACAACAACACGTGATGATCACATGGAAAAATCCACTATGAGTCCTTACATACTCGAAATACCATTAGGGGTCGATATTATCGATTCAGTCTATCGATTTTGCAGAAAACATAATACAGGGCTGTGTATTATAAATGGGTCGGGTACAGTTACAAATGTTACACTTAGGCAGCCTTTCACCAATAACCCTGATTCAACAATTACCTTCCATGGTAATTTCAATATTCTTTCAATTTCAGCTACAATTATTCCCCAAAGTATTTTCTCAAAGGTTCTAAATGGGTTCAGTATTTCGTTAGCTGGCCCACAAGGTCAAGTTGTTGGTGGGCCTGTAATTCGGCCTCTTTTATCAGCTGGGCCTGTATATTTAATTGCTGCAAGCTTTAATAATTCGTTTTACCATAAGTTTTCGGTGGAGGATGACGAAGGCAGTCAGTCGGCGGTTGCCGGGGATGGAGATAGTGGACATACACTAGAATCAACTCATCATGAGTATTGTTACTGATTTAGAGTCGTATTTAGAATTTGAAAATTTGAAATTTCATGTTATGTAGTTTTGTTTAGTGGGTCCATAGTATTGTTTTTATATTTTATAGAATTTTAAGTTAAAAAGTTGGATTTAGTACCGTGAAAAGGAGAGACTTTTGAATGTTTGATAAATGTAACATTTTGTTCTTGGACTATTCCTTAATAGATTGTTAGTGTACTATGATGATATTCCTTGTTATAAAGCATGAAATTTAGTAATACTTGTAGAAATATTCATGAATCATCTTAGGTTCAGTTGATGTGAGCCTATTTTCGTTTTAATGTGTTTGAAAAATGAATTACGTTTACCTTAAAAATGATTTATCTTGAAATTCTTATTGATTTTAACTTTATGGACCTATTTTTTATAATAATGTGGTATCTAAGATTACGAACTTCAATAGTTTTTCTTCTTCATTTTAAATTTTATTATTAATCAAATAAGTTCATATATAGCTATTGCTTAGGTTATGCAGTTGATATGTTCAAATGAAACTTGATCTTAAGGCCTGTTGTTGGGTACATCGAATGTGATAGGCAAGGATGTTATTCATTGACTGAAATATTTTATGGGATAATTAGTTGAGAGAGTTGGCTAAAAGGCCACTTTTCAAATCTTTTTTTGACATTTAGACACCAAGTTTTTTTAATTGGAAAACTAGACACTTTTATGGGACCACAAAAATAAAATCCAACCCTAACACTCAACTTACAAAATCTATACTTTAGCCCCTTTCCCCATTTCAGCCCCAATTTTGTTAAAACTACACTTTAGTCCATCTTTAAAAATAAAAATATTGGATAAATAATTTTAAAAAAAAAATCTCAAAGCTTCTCAATCAATCCACTAGCAACCACCCAATTTTGGCGCCATTTCCTCAATTTTCCGGCCATTTTTCGGCATCCATCGGAAAGTGACATTATCTCCATTGTTATAAGTCATTTTCGCTTATTTTTAACTCCAATTTTCTTCCATTTTCATACAAAAAGCTCAAAAATCAGTCCCACATTTTGAAATCGATTCTTGGCTCAATAGCAACATTCCAACACTCCTTAGGTTGTTTGTAAGCTGAAATTCGTCGGATTATTCCAGTGATCGTCGGAAAAGGGTCGATCGTGCACTGTACGGCCAGCAGCTAGGAAGAAGACGACCTCAGTCTATTAAGTCTAGGCGCATAAATCACTATTCAAGTCTATTGAATACTATTATCGAGGTATATTATGTCTATTATAGATTACGTGGTTGTTGGTGGTATATTTTCTGGTGAATGGGAGGAGACTCCTAAATGTTGGGTTTGAAAAATCGCGTCTAAGGAGACAGTGTCCATTTCCCTCCATCGCAATGGTTCATACACCGATATGGTTAAAAGCATAATGGAGACTGGTGAATTAAGTTGTGATCAAAAGGAGGTGGTAATTAGTTACTTGATGAACGAGAGGGAGAAAATCCATCCAACGTTCATAAGGAATGATAGACACGTACAATTATATATGCTTTGCATTAATTCTAATAACTCAAAACCTATATTGCGGGTTAAAGTTGTTGAAAGGTCCCGAAAAGAAACTTCCACATCAGCCCCACCCCCGCCCTCACCCCCATCCCCTCATCCCCCAACTGTGGATAATACATCAACGGAATATGATAGCATGGGTAGTGATAAATGGGATAATAGTGAATATTATGAAGAAGAGGAGTGTGAGGATGGGCAGCTGAACCACAAAGAAGCCACTCTTTTTCGGGCAACACCAATCTTTTTGTAGGACAAACATTTAAGGATAAGAAAATGTTGAATCTTTTGTTGAAGCAGGCGTCGGTGAAAATGTCGTTCAATTACACAACGGTGAAGAGTTGTAAGAAATACTTAAGGGTGAGGTGCGTAGATTCTACTTGCCGGTGGATGGTGCGCGCATGTGCTATCGGAGAATCGGGTTGGTTTCATGTCCACAAGTACGTGGGAGAGCATACTTGTGGCGTTGATCATGTCATGGGAAAGCACAAGAATGTCACCGTAGAGGTCATTGCCTCACTTATTTTGAACTTTTTCGTCGACAACAAAGGTCCAAGCCCAAAAAAAGATAGAGAGGATCGTATTTAGGGAGCTACATTGTAGGTCGGGCTATTGAAAGTGTTGGATGGCATGCGTCATTGCAAAGAGTAAAGTTCGAGGTACGCCGGAGCACGAATATCCAGTGTTTCCCATATTTTCATATATTTTCAACGGCCTCAACCCCGGGTCTATTATTCTCTCATGGTCGATGAGGAGTCTGGCAGGTTTATTTACTACTTTATGGCATTTTGGGCTTCCATCCGTGGATATGCACACATGCCGTTCATGGCATGCATTTGTCCGGCAAGTACGAGGGCGTGCTGCTGTCTACTGCTGCTCAAGATATGTAGAATCATAGTTATCCCTTAGCGTATTGTGTGGTGGATAAGGAGAATGATGCATCGTGGGGCTTCTTCTTGGAGAAGCTTAAGGCCTTTGTCGTCCATGAACCAGAGTTGTGAGTTATCTCCGATAGACACGTAAGCATAGCCAATGACCTCGCAAGGCATTATACACTTACGCATCACGATGTTTGTATGAGGCATCTCGGTGAAAATTTCCTTACAAATCACCATTGTTTCGATTCTCTCTATTTGTACTACCATGCGGCCAAGGCGTACACGTTGGAAGAATTTAATGACTACTTCAACGCCCTTAAAAAAATATGCCCCAGTACAGCAGCTTGCCTCGAGCATGAAGTTGGATTTAAAAAGTGGAGCTGAGCTCACTTTCCAAGTAATCAATTCAATATCATGACCTCAAACATTGCCGAGTCGCTCAACTCAATGTTGCGCAACGAAAGAGAGTATTCAGTGGCGGCCATTTTCAATTTAATTGCATATAGGTTTGGAGAAATATTCAGGAAGAGGTATGCGGAGGTGGACAATTCAAAGATAACCTTCATTCCTGTAGCCAAGATAATCTTGAGGGAAAATATGACCGAAGGCGACAAATTATATGTGAATAACATAAACAGAAGCACTGACGAATTCACCGTGCTTGGTTACGGTCATTCCACAAAATTTAATCTTTCGAGACGATCATGTTCTTGCAGAAAGTACGACTTGGTAAAATTGTCATGCGCTCATGCAATGGCAGCGTTATGTTTGAAGCACGGGGAAGAATATGGCATTAGCATTTACAACTACTCTTCATAAATATAGTTGAAAGAATCATACCTCCTTGCATACTTGGAACTTATTTGTGCAGCACCACTGGAGTCGGAGTGGAGTGTGGCGCCAGAGTATCTAGAAATGCAAGTTCTTCCACCCGATTTCGATCCCAAACTCGAAAGGAGGAAGGTGAAACGCGTTAAAGGTGTGTTGGAGCCTTCAAAGTACAAGAAAGGAAACAAGTGCTCTAAGGTCAAAAGGTCGGACATAAGAGAACAACATGCAGCCTTAACACAGGATAATATAATTGGCATTGTATTTAATATTTTTGTTTGTTCAAATGCACTGGACTGTATGTAATGTATATTCTGTTTTGAAAATCACTGAACTGCAGTTTAAATCGACTTTTTTTGTTGTACATTATTGATTCCAGTTCATATATTATATACTACATACTAATTAGATTATAGACTAAAATAATCGACCAGCCCCATAATATATAATATATCAGTGTTTGGTCTACAAAATAAATACTCAATACATAGTGTATAATATACCTACCTGGTTGTCTATTGAACAAATCCTTTTCTTCATACAATGTTGAATTCAAAATAATATTGGAAAAATTGTCATTTTGAAAACAGTCATCCCAAGTTATGAAATCGACTATATACATTACACATTGACTAGACTCAAAATATATAATATATTGATACTTGGTCTACAGGGGATTGTCTAAACAACATAGTATATCATCGACCGGTCGTGTAGTCTATTAAAGAAACCCTTTTCCTCATACACTGAACCTTTCAATGTAATTATTACGCTTCGAAAAACACGACGATTTGAAATGACTCGACTGCCATAACCGCCACGACTTTTTATTTCCTTTTTCTCATACCACTTATCCCCTTCAATCAACACGTGTACAACTTTTATTGATCGATTTTCTCATGCTCTGGTCTATTTAAAGAGGCCTTTGTTGATTTTAAACTTATTTTTTGAAGAAAAAGACTAAGGGGGAAGAAATGGCTATGAGGAGATACACACTAAGGTCAATGCCCAAAATGACAACCATCAACAACATAGAGTTGCTTAGGATTCGCAGCGATCTGGATTTCCTTTTCCAGGGTCTTGCCGCTGATCAACGGCAGCTGGACAGAAAGCTTCGACGGATGACTCATTTTCTTCGAGCCATAGCCGAGAGGCTCAATCTGGACCCCCGTGAACTCATCACCCCCCCTTCATCCCCCTAGTGTAGTTTTATTTTGTTTGTTTTGTAGTTCTTTGCTTAATGAAGCTTTCATGGTAGGATTATGCAAATGAAAGCTTCATTTTTGAATTTTTATTTAGGATTTTTTTTCCCAAAAATTGTAAATATAGATGCAATGAACATTTATATATCTATAAAAAAGTTTCAAGTTTCTGTCTTCATGATATTCTATTTATCTATAATTGTTTCTCGGTGTTTCTTCAGTAGTCCCTATTTTCAGATTTGCAAACATTATTTAAACTCGGAGTACAGTATGAATAAATAATCGACTATGCTAAATACAAATTCTATAAGCGACTGTGTCACGTAGGACTTATATACTGATATCAGTGTTGATTATATGTCTATTGACATATTATCGATTTAGACTAAGATCGATTATAAACCATTGAGACAGTCTATGATCAACTTACTGAATATATGGACAACTTAAAATAATAGAAATAAAGGAGAAATTAAATAAAATAAAATTAGAGTATGTCAATTAGCACCATTAAAACATTGTAAAGCAATTTTGATGTATCAATTGTGACTCCCAATCACTTTTGGACGTGGTCAAGTATTATCTAAAACACAGTGTAGTCGTAGATCACTAAGATGACACAAAAAGGAGAAGAAATAAAATAAAATAAAATAAATATTAATCATTCAAGTACTAAAGAACGACTACTTATCATGACAGGATATTAGACTTATGTAATGACCATAAGGAAGGGTGGTGGTTGTCACTTGTGAGTGTTCAATGGACAAGTAGTGTATGAGAACAAGAAGTCCTACTCAACAGAGATGCTTGTTCTATGTAATACATTGTTACTACCATTGCCCTCTCCTATTCCCATTTGATCGAGTGTTCAACTATTTTGTAATCTCATATTATGATATTTAGTCACTTTACATTGCGTGAATGATGTTTATTTATTTTATTTTATTTTATTTTATTTTATTTTATTTTATTTTATTTCTCACCTTCTTTGAAAATAGACTCAGTTGGTATGTTGAGTATATTATAGATAATTAGTTTTATCTATACCAGACTATATTGTTAGTCATGTATCGATCAACTGAGTCTATTTTCAAAGGAGGTGAGATTTAAAAAAGGGAGAAATAAAATAAAATAAACATCATTCACGCAATGTAAAGTGATTAAATATCATAATATGAGATTACAAAATAATTTGACACTCGATCAAATGAGTATAGGGGAGGAAAATGGTAGTAATAACCAATTACATAGAACAAGCATCTCTGTTGAGAGGTACTTCTTGTTCTCATACACTACTTGTCCATTGAACACTCACAAGTGACAACCACCACCCTTCCTTATGGTCATCACATAAGTCTAATCTCTTGTCATGAAAAGTAGTCGTTCTTTAGTGCTTGAATGATTAATATTTATTTTATTTTATTTTATTTTATTTCTTCTTCTTTTTGTGTCATCTTAGTGATCTACGACTACACCGTGCCTTAGATAACATTTGATCACGTCCAAAAGTGATTGAGAATCACAATTGATGCATCAAAATTGCTTTACAATATTTTAATGGTGCTAATTGACATACTCTAATTTTATTTTATTTAATTTCTCTTTTTTTTCATTATTTTAAGTTGTCCATATATTCAGTAAGTTGATCATAGACTGTCTTAATGGTCTATAATCGACCTTAGTCTAAATCAATAATATGTCAATATACAGGATAATCAACACTGATATCAGTATATAAGTCGTATGTGACACAGTCGATTATAGAAGACATAAACATTCTTTAGAAACCCTTTGAAGTAAATGATAATCCATTTAAATTTTCTCCAACAGTACAATTCTAACGGGTAGAATTTTCGAACGGTCAGATTTTGGTAGCCTTACTATATTAACTAAAGGGACCCTTTGGACTCTTTCATATTCATTTATTCATGACTTTCAAGTTTTGCATCAACAATAACAATATCCCAGTCATCTCAAACGTCCAAAAGTTCTTATAGTTGTCGTTGTGGTAATCCTGCAGTGTTGAAAGCATCACGAACCGACAGGAATTTGGGTCAAAAATTCTACAGTTGTGTGGTTGGAAAGGTTTGTTTTTATTTAAATAAAAAATTATTTATGTTCATCTCATAATTCAATTTACTAATTTATCCTCGTTATTTTAGGATAATGGTGGATGCTTTTATTTCAAGTGGATTTCCTCTGATTCTAAGGTGTCAAAATTTCAGGGCATTGCAAAGTTTGAAATGTTGAAAAGGCTTAGAGATTTCGAAGAAAATAGGGATCTCTTAATGACATTATATAGAGAATCGAAATACAAGATTGATCACTTAAAGGGATTGTTGAAAGACATCAAAATTGAGAGGGATCAACTTCAGCAAGGGCATGAGAATTATGGTTTATGGTTTACTATTAGTTTTAGCTTTTTGGAAAAGTTTAATGGGGGTGTAGTGGGATTAAATATATTCTGAATCTTTTATTAATCGACTACTTGTTACTTATATTATATATGGTTTACTTTTTTCATTCATCGGCTACACAACACTCTACTATATATGCTTTACCTTTTAGTTAAAGTCTATAATCAACGATGACATTCATGTGAAAGCAATGATATGTTGATTATATAAAATAAAATTTTTGTATCATAAACTATAAAGACAGTTTAAATAACAAAATTGTTCTGCTCACATCACGAGCTGAAAGTTAAAAGTTAAGATTGTCTAGTCTAATAAAAATAATCATCAGCCATAAATAAAAATTAAACATTGTCTAAACATTCAACATTTTCGTCTTCCACTTGCATCTTGTCGATGTCCTGAGTAACTTCATTAAGAAATTCATCCAAGTTCGGAAATTCATTCTCTTTTTCTTTCTCCAAGATGCCTTTTTTCTGGTACATCATTTTTTCCTTCTTCTTTATGCTCTTCTTCTCCCTCTTCTTTCTCTACTTCTTGTGAATTCTTCTCTTTTGTTTTCTCTCCATCTCCTTCATTGTTTTCTTCTTCACAACCACCTTTTTCATTTTTATCATCTTCATCCTGCCTGCCTTCGTCATGATCCTTCTTCACCACACCAGCTGATCCATCAGCTTTGTTTTCTTCTTTACAAATAGCATCTTCATTTTTTTCTTTTTCTTTCTCTTCATCGAGATTTTCCTTCTCTACAACAGCTGGAACCTCAGGGATCATCACCTCATCAGCATTGATGGAGTCCTATTCCAAAGCTATTACCTCAAGGAGCGCTTCTTTAATGCCGCTGTCATCTCAGACAGCCCTCGCCGCTGAATGCCGACTTTGTACCTGCACACCTGTATTTTCAAGTATTTACCATTTATAATAAATTAAGATATCGGTTAATGAAGAATGATAAAGATTCTATTATTATAAGTAAAAGGGATTATATAAACATGCTACTTCTACAATATGTAGAGCAGATATTACCTTCAGCTTCATCTCTCTTCTTTTGCTTCTCCTTTTCTGCTCTCCCCAGCCTCTCCTCTTTCACAAAATCAATGATGTCGTTGATCGACTCCTCCAGTCTAAACATGCGCTCTTTCAAATTTTCAATCATTGGTGTCTTTCTCAATGCTCTCGGCTTACTTATCCTCGCACCCCGAGTGACATGCCTTGAAATAGCATTTCCACCCAAATTTCGCTCATCATCTCAATCCTCACCATCCTCCGATGAGGTGATGAAAGTCACACCCTCCAGATGGGCCTTCAAGCCATCGATGAATACGTCCTTCGATTCATCCGTGAATGCTTTTGTAACGCCCTGGAAAATGGGTCTCGGAGTGTCACGCGATGCTTGAGGCTACGAGTAGCCCCAAGCTAACCCTTTGAGCCATTTTCATTCAGTTCAACACAAATCAATGGGGTTTTCATAAATAACCCTCAAATATCAACAGAGTAATCATTATCCAAGAATAAAAGAATTTTAGAAAGATAACAAAATATGACTTATTAGTCAACTCCCAACATCTATACTAGTCTGACAAGCCTTTAAGAAAATCAATAAAACTAGTGAGCCATTGAGACATGCTCCAACTGACTCATACTCAGTTATCAAGTATAAATAATTCTGTGAAACCAACATCAGACATCACGTCCTCGGAACATGAGGACTCACCACAACAGAAGATGTAGAACAGCGTGCCCGAAGAATCACTGTCAAACCTGGAACTGAGCACCTGAACCTACATTTTGAGAAAATGCAGCCCATATCCGAAGATGTGGGTCAGTACCATGGAAAGAAACCGAGTATATGGGGGTGTATGCAGTTGTATAGACATCATCATCATAAATATTTATAAGAAATATGCAGGATGTATGAAAGACTCACATAGCCCGAAGAAAATCATCATAATCATGAGAGAAAAAAATAAGTACAATAACACATGTGAGTCATCATATAATTTGTCAATCACTTTCAGTTCATCAAGAATATCAATTCTCATAATGTAAATATCATTTAAATCTTTCGAAAGAATAACTTTCACAATTCTACTTTCAAATCACTTCACCATTCATCATAGACACAAGGAAACACACACACACTCTGGGAGATCCTATAACCGACATAAACCATGTGAGCTACATGGAGTCCAACATACAACCCACGTTGGGGAGAGCCTTCCTATCCTTGCCTTTTGAGTAGGACTATCGATATCAAATCCACACAAACTAGTGATCACTATATAAATCAGCCTCAGGCTCACTCCTATGGGGGCACGTAGTTCTAGGGAAGTAAGGTCGCTTTATACCTCCCACTCGATGCTAAAGATTTCTCCCGAACTTAGCTTAGATCATTTCAAAGACAATCCACAACAAAACAATTTTAGTAATATATAAATATACATCGGGAGCCATCATGCTTCCCATCTATCAAAATCAACCACGTTGTGGATTTCTTTCACACTCGAGTTCAAAACAACTCCATTAAGATCAAAAGGTCAAACATTCAAAATATCTCAAATATTCAACATCAACGTGCTTATAACACACACTTTCTAAAAAAAACATAATTTTCAATGGGGATTCACGACCCAAATATCAAAATCATGATAAATATCATCCAATATTCATGCTTTATATCTCCACACATGTAAATTCATCTTTCAAAATCATAAACATCAAGATTTCATAATAATTATCATAAGATATGGGTTCATGCTTCAAATTCGTAAAAATCAAATAAAAATCATGCCTTTGTAAAGAAAATTACTTTTGGTCACAAGAACGAAAAAGAGTTCTTGTTGAAAAACCCCACATACCTTGAATGATGAACTTTAGATCGATGCTCATTTTTGAGATGTTAATCGTGCCTTTGAATGATGGTTCTTGGAGTTCTTGAACTAGGAACTTGGAATCTTGAATAAATTTACAGAATTACTGGTGAACTTTGGAGGTTCTTAAAGTTGAATGTAGGAGCTTAGGGTTTTCTTTTTGAGGGAATTTGATGAAATATAACATATAATGCTTCTAATAAGCTTTAATATAGGGTTTGGATAGATTTTGGGTGAGGGAGAATGACCAAAACGCCCCTAAAAATCAAATAATTCTCGAATCTGTCCTTTGGTGGACTGTTTTGATAGTCTAAAGTAGATCAACCATAACATTTTACTCCGATATCCAAATTAGATGAAATTAATTTCATTAGAAAGAGGACTCTCATATATTTCCATTGATATATAGTATCTCACCCAAATAATTGTGTACGAGGAGTTATAATCGTTTGAAGTTGACCTAAAAATTCGCTTTTGATAGGCTGAAGTAGATCGACCATAACGTTTTGCTCCGATAGACAAATTGGATGAAACTAATTTCATTGGAAAGAGGACTCGCAGATCTTTTCGTTGATATATAGTAGATCACCCAGATTATTATGTACAAGGAGTTATGATTGTTTAAAGTTGGAGCAAAAATACGCCAGGCCTCAGTACTTTTTCCTGAACGTTTTACTGTTCACTACTATTCATGGTTCGATCGAAATGTTCATAACTCGTCGCTCGGGTGTCCGTTTTGGATGATCCACATATCGTTGGAAATCTTATTCGATACTCTACGCAATGGGGCTCATAATCTAAGACATTCTATATGTAAAATTTATAATTCATTCTAGAAGATAGAACCCAACACATTTACGCATAAAATTTTAATGAAAAATTTCCCGGGGTATTACAGCTTTAAACTTTTTCATGTAGTGCTGCTTCATTTCATGGACTGTGGGTATAAGGTACGGGTGCACTCTCTATAGATAAATAGGCAAATGTGATTGATTAGCAACACAATATTGGTAAAAGTATTCTTCAAAAAATAGTTTCATACATTTGTGCTCCATCTGTTCAAATATGGATCGCCTTCGATTAATTTTTGCCTTTTGAGGTGTGCCATCTGAGCAATCGGGGAATGGGCAGTGGGTCTTCAGTTGATTTATCATTTCCCCTGCCGAGCGCGGAAAAGGCTTCGTATATCCAAATATGTGATCAAAAGAAAAAAACAAAAACATAAAACTGAGAGTAAGTATATTATAGACACTATAGATGAATTACAGTATATAATAAACTACTTCAATGGTTTATAATTAAATACCATAAATTCCCAGGAAAATCCGTAGAGTGTGTACGATGAAACTCCCTTTGTCTCAAATATCTTCTTCTGTCTGTTGAAGTCTATCCGCTTCTTTAGATAGTCTAGAGTCAAGGAAAATGACTCTTTACCCCAAGGGTATCTCTCAAAGAAGCCCAAGTTATCCATCATCTTGATGGTGTCTATGTCCACGGTTTTTGATAAGTCGCGTGCAAGCAATATGCAGTACACGAACCAAACCAAGTAGCATTTGAACTTATCCTCCTTGTCCAGCCTCCCACCTCTAATAAGCTTCAATAATCTCTTCGTATTTACACTTCTCCTTTTCGCAATCTTTTTGAAAAAAAATTCACCCTCTTCCATCGCTTTGACATATTTTGAATCACGGGGATAACGCCCACAGTTTAAACCCGTGATTAGCGCAAACTTCTTCAGTCCAAAACATGTAGGCCTGTCATTGATGCTGAACCACATTTCATGTATCTTGTTGTCCAGTTCAAATCGGCGCAGAAGTGTATAGTGGACAAGCTGTCCGTTGAACTTCATATATTTTGGCAGGTCCCATAAACCACCAAAATAGGAATTCTTAAACCTAGACTTCAGACTTTGATCAACCACAACTTGTTTAAATTCATTAAATATTTTCAAATGGGACCTAACAAATATCTTAGCCAAAAATGATCCGACATCATCCAGGACTGTGGTAAGGTCGTACCTCTCAGCTGAAATAAACCTCGCACAGTGGGGAAAGATAAGTTCTTCCTCATCTATCCAAGCCTCAATTTCTACTTCCTTTGGCTCATCTCGAACCGAAGCTTCAACAGCTTCCTCGCTGCAAATTATATTCTCCGATTCATCGACTTCTCATTTTTTTTCTTTTCTCAGACCTATCAACTTCTACAGCCTTGCATTTGTTACCTCTAGCCATTTGTTATGATCTACGGACAAAAACTAACATTACTCAGCTATAACAGTAAATATAATACCTAAACGACCTAGCAGTCTGTTAATTGGCAGTAGTTGCAGCACCAAAAAAGCTAATTTGTAGAACAAGTTTCTTCCAAAACAACTCCATCACCCACAATAACATGCATCTAAATCACCATTATATTGAATAAAAATAGGAAGGAACCCAAATTCTTAGCATGCAAATCGAGAAAAATTAGCAATCTCAATGAAATCGTCGAGGAAAATTAAAATTCAAAAAAACAATGCACAAACAAATCAAATACCAACTTAAAAAAATAAATTATAAGTAAAATCAAGCCCTATTTTTTCAAAAAAATTTGAATTTACAGCAGATACAATACCTAATCAACCTAGCAGTCTATTAACATGGCAGCAGTTGCAGCACCAAAAAAGCCAATTTGCAGAACAAGTTTCTTCCAAAATAACTCCATCACCCACAAGACATACGTCTAAATCACCATTATATTGAACAAAATCAAGAAGGAACCCAGATTTTTAGCACGCAAATCGAGAAAAAGTGATAAAAAACTCAATGCAATCATCAAGGAAAATTAAAATCCAATAAAAATAATGCACAAACAAACCAAACACCAACTTAAACACACAAATTATAAGTAAATCAAGTCCCATTTTTTCAAGAAAAATTCAATTTTTTGGGCTCAAATATCAAATACACAATGAAGAAATCCCCAACATGAACATGCTTCTACAACACCCTTACATTGGAGAAAATTTTTAACAAAAATCACATATCTTTCCACATTTCAACAAAATTAGTTAAGAAATTTCAACATGCAATCGCCAAGGATAATCGATATAAACCAATTATCCGTCAAAAATCAAGTAAATATCAACTAAAAACAACCACTTTTAGTGAAATCAAGCCTCATTTAAAAAAAATTAATTTTTTTGAACTCCAAAGACTTTACCCGCCACAAACGAGTTCGAAAAAAATGAAAAAAAACCATCAATATGGAGCACAAGTTTATCGGAATAAGAATATAACTTACCTGAAGTTGAAGATAAAAGTTGAAGCTGATTCACACGAGCTCGAAATTGAAAATGGTGAAAAGGAGAGATGAAGCGTGTTGTTGTAAAGAGAGAATATGAGAGAAAATTTATTTTTTTGTATTTAATGGAAGAGTAGGGTTGAAAATGTATTTAATAAATACATAAGGGGTTCCAAAAGATTTAAAAAATACAAAAGGGGTGCCAAAAGATTTTTTTATTTTACACTTAAACCCATAGCCCACAAAACCCTAAAAAAATAGGTCAAGGCAAAAGAAGTGTCTGTTTTCCAAAATAAGTTTTCAATGTGGACTTATAGCTAAATCTTCTCTAATTAGTTGTCATTCACTTTTTATGTAGAATAGCTTTTTCATTATTTTAGTATAAATGATGAAAAAATAATGTAAAAAAACTAATTAATAAACATAACAAAATTCAAGATAAAATGATTTCTATATTTTATTTTAAAGTTATTTTAAAATTATCGTGGTGATAGATGTTTTGACGCGACACATTCAGGAGGAGGTGCCTTATTGTTTGCTTTTTTGTGGATGATGTAGTATTGATTGATGAGATTCGTAGTGGAGTTAATGCTAAGTTGGAGGTTTGGAGGCAAACTCTTGAGTCTAAAGGGTTTAGTTTGAGTAGGTCCAAAATGAGGTTATTTGGGATAAGGTAGGAGTGACTTCGGTGAAATCCAAGATGAGGAAAGCGAGGTTGAGATGGTTCATCCATGTGATGCAGAGAAGCACGGATGCCCCAGTGCGAAGGAATGAAAGGTTGGCTACGGATGGTTTCAAGCGAAGTAGAGGTAGACCGAAGAATTATTGAAAGGGGTGATTAGACGTGACATGGAGCAGCTTTAGCTTATCGAGGACATGACCTTGGATAGAAAGTTGTGGAGGAGGCGAATTAGGGTAGAAGGTTAGTCTGAGTTAGGTTGTTGTATGATTTGGTGTATACTTGGAGTATTTTGCTTTTGGTATTATTGTATATGTTAATTTCAATTGTATCTTGTTTTATTACTACTCCTTATCTTATCTTAGATTGCTATATTTTAAGCCGGGGGTCTATAAAAAATAGTCTCTCTATCTCACAATTGAGGTAGTGGTATGGACTGCGTACACGTACCTTTCCCAGACCCTACTTAGTGAAAATATACTGGGTATGTTATTGTTGTTGTGTCATATATCAAGAACTTCAGATTGGTTGGTTGGATATGATATTGGTAAGCATGAAGTATTGTTTTGTAGTTTGAGATCATGTTCCTCCTGTTTGTGTTGATGCTGACTGCTAAAGAGGGGTGAAGAAATTTTTTTCCCTTGGGGCTTTACTATGAAACTACAACAACAAGTGGCTAAAGATAGTGCTGACTTTTCACTTTCAATAGATGAATTCTTCTTATTAGTTGCTAGTGGCGGAGCCATTTTTGATTCAGAACTCACTTTAGCCATTAAACTTAACTTGTAATTATTTACCTTCTTATGAACTTTAAAATATATTATTTTGCTCTCTTAATGGCTGACGTGGCAAAAAAACATAAAAGCGCGTTTTAATTTAAAAAAAGTTTAAGTGGGTTCCACTTTAAAAAATTTCACACATTATTTTTCCTTCTTCCTCACATCCCACCACCCCATGTTTTCTTTTTCCTCACACCCCACCACCCCCATGACTTTTTCGTCCTCTATTTCTTTTCTTTTTTAATTCCTATCCACCAAACATTTTCAATCAAATACACAATCATAAGAAGAATAAACTACACAAATTGTACAATAAATAAATTTTTCTATAAAGATCAAGAATCAACAAATTAATTTTATTTTCGCACATCAAAATAGAAAGTGATTTTATTCAAAGAGAAAATCAAAATTAATTTCATTTTTATTTTTGTTTCTTGATCCTGCGAGCTCTTCCAATTTAAATACTTCAATTTTCTTTTTCTTTCAAAGCGTTGTTCCCCAATGAAAGAGAAGGAAGAAAGATCACTATTAAAGTATGGATTCTTTATTTATTTCTTTCCTTCTTTCTCTACCTGGTTGGTTTCTGCATCTGTTTGATCGCTCTTGCAATGCACCTCCATGACATTATTGGCTACAGATATCGTAACTGGTTGCTGACCTGAGGACTGGGATACTCATCTTAGATCCTTCTGGAGAGGAGACAAGGAAGATGTTGTTTAAAAATAGAGACTGAGGTGTTTGTGTGTTGGGGTGGGGGCATTGGGATGGGGTGGGGTTGGGAACAACAACGTTGAGGGCGGGGAGTATAAAAAATAAGGACTTGGGGAAGGGGGTTTGGTTGGGGGAGAGTTTATATATACATATATATATATATATATATATATATATATATTATTTTATAAAATTTATTTATTTATGTGGTTTTGATGTGGCTCCGACATGGCTCCAACGTGGCGCGAGCGTGATGCACTCTCCATAGTGAGAGTGGTATAATTTTTTTAGGGTGGTGAAAAATTAGTATAAAAGTTGTTTGGGGGGTAAAAAATTACAGGATAAGTTTAACGGCTAAAGTGAGTTTTGGTGACAACTTTAGGGGGAAAACATGTCTTTTCTCAAATTATTTTTACATGGCCAAAAATATCTTTTATGTATACATTGTAGATGTTGAAACCCCTTCGACTAGTTCATATGTTTACTTTTGAATCTCCTCAATGAAAACCCAAACTCTGCCATTGTTGGTTGCCTAAGATCTTTTGGACATGCATAGAGCATTGGAAATGAGAGATATGAGTTGGGGCGGATTTAGAGTGGTTGGTGGGGATTTTTGGAAATTTATTAATTTTTCTGAGGTTTTTGTATTTATATTGAAAAATCTAGTAAATATATAAGAATTTTAAGTTGGGAATCCTTAAATGATGTGTGTTATTGGTCTAGTGGTAAAGACGAAGCTTTCTAGGCCTCTTGGTTGTGGGTTCTAGTCCTATCACCCACTATATTTGATTGGGATATTTACGTAAATCCCGACAAGTTTACCCTATTGACATCTTATCGCGACTTTTAACAAAATCTAATAAAATTTTCATTTTTTTTATTTTCAGATACGCATAAGTTAAGATAGATACAAGTTAATGATACATCTTATTATTTAACTGATTAGTTTAAATTAAAGAATGTAACGGTTATTAGTGCAACATTTAATTAGCAATTAACTCATCCAATCATCTAGTTAACTGAAAAAAATCTCCTAAAAGACGGTATGTTGTTACCAATTCAAATCTTTTTACATATTCATCTCGATAATACACTCTTCTTTTTTTCCTTGTTATTGATTCATTCTTCTTCTCTTCTTTTTTTAACTCGATTTTCACTATATTTATCTATTCTTTTCAATCAAATTTAATTATTGCAGGGACACAATATTTTTATTTTTCAATGTTAAGGAAGCATATTGCCGATCGCATATGTTGTTATTGACACAGAAAAATGACATAGCATTCACATAATACTACTTGGAACATACATGTACCTACAGTAATATCTACATTAACATACCTTGTAAGAGATACATATTAAACATGTAAGAACCTTAAAACGTTTCTCTTCCTGTAATAACACGTATCTCTCACACACGTACTTAAGCCAAGAAAATATATATCAAGAGATACATACTATACATATAAGTATTATATATGCATCTCTTGTTTTATTAATATGTATCTCTCTTATGCATTTTCACACAAAATAAAATAATACGAGAGATACATACTTATACAGTATAAATTATTCAGAGTTATAATATGAAAAAATCAGACGTAATCAAATATGTATCTCGAACTAAAATCTAGATCATTAACAAACATTCCATACCTTTGAAAAGGCATCTTTGGTTGTAACTTTAACAACTCTTCTTCTTTTTGCACGAACGATACCTCCTGAACTAGTAGATCCTCTTTTCGTAGAATCGCCCACTCTTTTTATAAGCCTTTTTAAATTTTTGATAAAAATCATAAAACGTGATAAGAAGAAATTGAAGATGAATTTTTAAAAAATATCAAGAAGAGGAAATCTTAATTCTACATTCCTTTTTTCTTGTATTCCTCATCGATAAACTTTAAAATCTATTTGAATTGCACGATTAGGATGTTCCTCTAATCTTCCGTCAGTTTCATTGCTTGATGGACGCAATCAAGAAGCAGATTCAATTACTTGTCGAAGCTTATGGGAGCAAGGTGACAGTCAAGGGAAAATTAAAGATTATATCGCCTTCGATATGTTGACCAGCAGTTGAGGCAGTAAAGGTCCCTTTAGCAATTTGGTATGATGTGCCAGCCTTGGAGGCCACAGAGGGACTTGCCAAAGACTGTTGTTTCAGTCCTTCGTACTTGAATTTTTTGATTTTTTATTTTTGATAAAATCGTAAAACATTATAAGAAGGAATTGAAGATGAATTTGGGGGAGTATCTTAATTCAAAATTGTGAAGAAGAAGAATAGAACATTGTGGGATGAAACCTTCACAAAAATTTCACCATTGATTTTTGAAAAAATCACATTTGATAGAGTTAAAATTGAATAAAAAGGGTGTTTTAGGATGTATCTCAACTTTTAACTCAAGTTAATAAAAATTGAGATATTTGTAATTTTTTCAATTTGAAGGAGTTTTTAGTAACTTTAGTAACTAAACTTTTGGTTTTATGAAATTTTTTCTATTTGATTTTTATTTTGCCCAAGAAGCCCACAAACTTAAAATTCTAGATCCATCTCTGGATATGAGTTAGGTTAGTAAATCCAACTAAAGTTAGACTTGTAGTTTTGACATAAATAGTTGAGATAATCAATGTCAAAGACGAAGGAAAGTTTTAAAGTAGCTACTAAAAATTTTGATATGCGATCATACGTTCAAGCCTATACAAGATCCTTGTAGTTCAATTGTTGCTACATGATCGTGAGTTCAAGGGTTTAAACCTACACTAAATCCTTGTAGTTCTGCCCTTCTCTGAACTCATTTATAACAGGAGTTTTAGTAATGCACCGCGTAACATCAACCAATAAATTTTAGCAGGTTTAATTTGATTGAATATAAAATTTAACACAACAATAACAATGTTATATTTAGTTCTGATAAGTGAGATTTAGAGTGAATAGAATGTATTCAAGTCTTATTTTTATATTTGTGAAGTAGAGAGATTATTTTTAATAACCCAGGTTACAGAATCTAATCCTCTACAAAAAGTGAAAAAGTTCACATAATTTGACCAATCCAAGGTAAAAAATAGGGTTGGCTCCTTGGCAAATTGAGATAAAGTTCAGTCAAAAGATTTTGACTCAAGATAAATTCATGAGAAAGTGGGTCTCCTTTTTACTTTCTCCATTTATTTTTACTTGTCCACTATATTAAAAATAGATGTCCAATAATATTTGTCCAGTTTGAAAAATCAATAGATAATTTATCAATTTCTGTCAATATTACCCTTAACATTAAATACAATTTATTATCCAATACATTTTTTGAAACATTAAATTCATTATATTCAAATTATAATATGATAAAATTACTCTTATCATTAGGATTTTTTAACTTGTGTGAGTCAGTAATAGGCAGTTCTTGATGGACAAAAAGATTAGAATCTACGTCAACATCTATACATTGGTTAATTCGTATATATGTGTGTGTAAGATGCCTAGCCAAAAGAGAAACTCAAGCCCTAATAACTTCGTCAAATGATGATTCAACATAGATTTTATATATGTATATATATGTGTGTATGTATGTATAAGATGCCTAGCCAAAAGAGAAACTCAAGCCCTAATAACTTCGTCAAACGATGATTCAACATAGATTCTACAGTCTTATTGTAGTTCCATTTGAATATTGTACTAGTCTTTTTGAAACATATTTAACATGGACTGCAATGTACCTTATATTATTGTGTGCT
The DNA here is from genome assembly GCF_002878395.1 of Capsicum annuum. Taxonomy (NCBI): domain Eukaryota; kingdom Viridiplantae; phylum Streptophyta; class Magnoliopsida; order Solanales; family Solanaceae; genus Capsicum; species Capsicum annuum. The sequence continues at coordinate 207,027,501 of NC_061122.1, read as the reverse complement.
TACGTCAAACTTTTTCAAAAAAAAGATTGCAAATCTATTCTGAATTTTTGCAAACTTCATTTTGTTTTGAATTACTTTTGCGAATTCACGCAGAGATTTTCTGGAAAATTTTAAAAACTGAGTTTGGTATTATGCTTAAGCTTTTACACTCTTAATCTTAATGCTCCATTTATAGTTGCATTTCAACAGAACCAGTCACTACAAAAAAGCAGTTCAAATTGCGGAGGGGGAGGGGGGTTGCGTGGATTATTTTAACCCCCGTAAAATTATATAAAATGCAGGGGTTAAAAAGTCACCGCTAAAATTTATAAATTTGTGGGGGTTTAAACCCCCACTATAAATAGAAAAAATAGCCTATACCATTAAAAAAATTTCCCTCATTTTTTTTTCCATTGACCAAAATTTTTCCTCATTTTTTAATTCACCTTCCATTCCCCCAAAATCTCCCTCTCTCTCACATTCCCCCAAATCAACTTTCACTGTGTTAACCCAAAAAAAAAAAATTAACTCAAGGTCAATTGATACGCCGACCAATCGACTCCAGTCATTTTTCCTCGAAATTAACTCCGTCGGCCGGCCATTGGAATTGTGCTGAACTCTGAAATTGTAAGAATCACTTGTTGTGTTGTTGTTGTTCTTATAATATTGTTGTTCATATTCTGTTGATTATCTTCTTGTTGTTAATATAGTTTGGGTGGTTGATTTGGTGTTCAAAACACCTTGTGGATGCATCACAATGACAAAATTAGTCTTGAGTTTAGATGCATTATGCTTTTAGATCTACAAATTAACTTGCATTTCATTCAACATGGAATCGAAATACTAGAGAATAATAGCTAAATAGAGTAGAAATTAGGCATTTCAAGTACATTTTGCAAAATGGTGGTTCCTGAGTTGAAGTAACAAGCTTAATTAGAGTGAGAAATGATGAGATACCCATAGATTTACAGTGTGACTTGCATTTCTCTGAAAAATGGAACAAAAATGGTAGAGAAAAAGAGCAAAATGGAGTATAAATTGAGCATTTCAAGTACATTTAGTAAAGAAGAACTGACAAGCTTAATTAGAGCGAGAAATAGTGAAATAATCATAGATTTACTAAGTAACTTGCATTTCTTTGAAAAATGAAACAAAAATTCTAGAAAAACAACAAAAAAGAGTAGAATTGGAGCATTTCAAGCATATTAAATACATAAGAATAAGGAGAAACCCCCTCAATTTTAGGGAAAACAGATCACAAATTGAGTAGAACTGGAGCATTTCAGGTACATTGTTTATAGAAAAAGACGGAGAAACAAAAAACACCAAGAAAAATGGTAGTTAGTGAGTTACAAGTAGAAGGTTACAATTTACAAGGGAAATGATGACATACCCATAGTACCAGAGGCATCACTGCCACCATAGAAAGTAGCATGAGCACTCTGTCATGCTCCACCAGTATAAATACCTGGAATTCTTCCTGTTATTGTTAGTCGTGTTGTGTAGTTGTTAGGGGCATGTTTTGTGCTTGAGTTGCGGACTGTTTTAGGACTGTTTTGGTGCATTCCAAGTTTGTAGTCATGTATCTAAAAAGATTTTTGTAGTTGTTAAAAAGATGAAACTCTTCCGTACTTTCTCAAAGTTTGTTGATGATTTTAGCCGAGCGAGCTTCATCTCTCTATGTAGCTGTTAGTTCTACCAACAAATCATGTTGTCGTGATTAAGATATTACTGTACATTGTATTCAAATTTCCCTTTATTTTTTCACAGACGTATGAGGAGTATCTTGAAGCTCATAGCAGACGCAACAAAAGATCGAACCAGCCTGTTAGTACTCTTTTGACATTTTTCTTGTTATATATTCCTTTATTATAGATAAACCCATGAATCATGTTATTTTGGGTTGGATTTTGCAACAATTGTAAAGCGTGTCTCTATTTCAGAAAATTCTATTCTGCTTTCTTTCTGTATTGCGAAAAGTATTTAGCTTTTATTTTTCTTCTCTAGCATAATTAAGTAGTTCCATTTATGTATTTACGCCCATATTTTGTGAGTGCCCTTATTCAATATATGTATCCATCAGTTGAACCTTCATATGTACGAATCAAAAGCGCCTAAGTACTTCACAAAGATCCCTTCTTCGAGTCAAACTCTTCTTCTTACATTTTTTATTTTTTTCGTGATTCATGTGACACACTTTACTTTTATTTCCTTACCTGATCAGGTATTTGTTTGTATATATCATGCATAGGTAGAAAGTATTTTTCACGTCTGTTTCATGCTTAGTTTAATCATCATTCAAAAATTGAAGTTCTTTAATTTATACTACTGTTTTTATTTACTTACTTTAGTGAGTTATTATTTATTTTTATTAATATACTACTTCCACATGAGTAAGGCCTAGAAGATTTCTGTGGAAAATCTTTAATTCTTCATCTTTTTAGTAAGTCAAATTTCTTTCTTACGATTTAAATTTACATGAATTCATGTGATCTCTATAATCTCTTGAATAAAATATTTAACATTTATTTGACTATCACATGAAACCCTTCATCGTCTAAACATCATTGTTGTATTTCCAATTACTGATTCGGAATACGACTAAAATTTCATTAAAGCAGCTTTTAATTATCTATTATATAGTAGTGAAACACATTGACAGGCAAGTTGTTTGTTGTTTGTGACCTTCCTCGCTATTAACACACACAACAAAATCAGGTAATTCTTAGACTACAATTATTTATCCTAATATTCTCTCACGCTTTATTTTGTTCCTCAAACCTTGAATTTCTATTCTTCATATGGTAAGAGAAAGGCTGGTCGTTGGGTGTAGAAAATAGTTTTTTCTTTTTAAATTTTTTATATAGGTTTAAGATAAATTTTCTTAATTATAAAAGAATTTCTTCAAAATGTTCTCCATGTGCATGTAGTATATCATTAGTGTTTTAAACGATCATGTTCTCTTTTATGAATTCTTGCACAAATTAACTTGAATATTGTTAACGTGTATCCCATATAGATATAGTATTGGTATTGACTAATAAAATGTCACGTCTCTATCTTTGTCAGTTCTTAATTATATGGACTTATAAAGTGAGACTTTTTATGCTTACTTAATCATGAAACTAAATCATATTATATATTTTAAAAGACAATCAAAACAAATATATGGTACTCTTAGAACGATACCACACACTATGGCATGGGTAACTACCAGCCAAACAAAGTGTTAAAGGTAAAAACCTTGTCATCCAAGTAAGAGATTACCTAAATATACAAAAAAATATTTTTTAAAATTGTGAAAAATAAAAATCAACTATGGTATCAAATTATGTGGTGGTGTTTTATTTTATTTCTTGGCTTGAATTTTAAGATCTTCACCTACATACATTGAATTTGAAGACTTCTACCGTGATATTGATTCGTTGGATTTTTTTTTCCTTTTGTAACATAAAATAATATTGGTAAATACAAATCCTAAAACCCAAATATTATTAACCATCGTTCTTTTCCTTTTATTTGCTAGGACAATGCTGCTCGCAGAACGAAAGAAAACCTCCAAAATTTACATTAAAATTTGTGGGTTAAATATAATTTATGATAATTATAGTGAAAAAATCATATTACAACACGGGAAATATATCAATGTTTGTTGATGACATCATAGCCGGAGAATATAGATCATACTAAATAAGTAAAGAAATTTAATCATCAAAAGTCATAAGGATATGAATTATGATAATCAGGCCACCTTTTTTTCTAATCTATACTCTATATCTATATGTATATTTACATTTACAATATATTAAAAGTGTGAAAACACTTAGAAAAATGATGTGAACTTTTAAACCTTCATTAAAACATTTTGCAATAGACAAAATTGTCTTTCCACATTATAATTTTATGATTGTCAATTTTTTTTTTTATGATTTTGAAATTAATTAAAGTCCTCATTTAATTTACGTAAGGAATCTTAATATTTAACACTTTATCTATTAAAATTTTATCTTATATTTTAAAAAAATATTTTACAATTCTATTTAATTTAAGTACTATTACGATGTACGTGGGAGGAAAAGGGGAAGCGAGTGGTGGTCCTCCATTCCAAGTATGATTGGAAAAAAGCTCAACTAGCCTCCAATTTTATATCCAAGCAAATGAGTTAAATATATTATGTTAATTTAGATACATAAGTTATTTGTTTTTGATAAAATTAAGGGATAGGGACGTGAATTAATTACGAGGTAGGCAGATCCTTATACGTAAAGAAAATTATATATTAAACTTTGAGCAGTTTGCAACAGCATTAACCATAACTAATTGTTTTGTCTTTTCACTTGAGCAGGATTCGACAATGATTTTGGGTCGATGATTGTAAAATATGTCTAGCACTATCTTATGTTAAATGAATTTTATTTTATATGAAAAATATTTGGATGGTCTATTATAATGAAAACGCTAATCGAAATGTTAATTGAGTTTTTATTTAAAAAGAAAAAATTAAATACTTTAATATAGAACCAACAATTTGAAATAAACGTGAAAAATACTTTCTACCTATGCATATAAAATAATTTAAAATAAAAAAGATACTTTTAACGTAGGGCAAAAACTTCAAATTAATTTTCTAAAGGTCTTACATTTTTAATATATATTGTGCTTGATGAAATATGCATTTCGTTATTATTAAAACACGGTTCACTAGCCACAAATAGATGTTTTTGTACATCTTAAAATATTATTTCTTTCAACTTTGATGCTGTGGAACTATTTTAATGCACTAAGGAAGAAAGCTAAACCATCTTATGGTAAAAGTGTGTGTATATGTTTTTCTTATATGGTTGAATTCATTTTTCTTTTGTAAGCAGAATCATAGTTGAAGTAATACTTCAAACATGAAGTATTTAATTTGATTTTTTGTAATAGAAAGTCAACTAGGACTCATTGTCCTCATTAGTCACTATATTATTCGCTATATAAACGGCTCACAAATTATAGATTCAAGAAATAGATTTTTTTGTTTGATTATTTTAATGTCGTCGGGGTTATGGAGAAAGATGTTATATCAAAAGCAAAAATAGATGACAATTATATGCAATTAATGTTCATGGAGAAAAGTTGAGCTTCTTAATTTGGTAACTTTTCTTTTTTTTTTAGCGTAATTATTTGTTTTAGAATCTACCGAGAATAGTCTTTCTACCTAATAAAATTAAACTCTTCTGTCTCATAAAGGTAGAAATAAGATATGTTATCGCACTGAGTATGTTATTATTTTATAATTATTACTTGTGAACCGAGGATCTATAGGAATAAGGTTTTTGTATACGTTGACTATATTATTGTTGTATATATATATTGTTAATAGTTATGTTGTTGTTGTATAATTATAGAAGAGAAAAAATAAGTTATGAGACTTTCTATTAATTGATTGTGGGCAAAAAAATTATGCAAGACTCGAAACATAGGATCCTTGCAATTTGTGATAATTTTCACCAAGTTCTAGAGTTTTTATGAGAGAAAAGATTTGAATTACGTATGACTTGAGGGAAAGGTATTGTATTCACTTTTCAAAAGAAGGCTTCTTTAGCAATTCATACTTGTGGCTTCATGAGATCTTCATATTTGAAGTTTTTTATAATGATTATATCTCTATTATCGTATTGTTTTGTTGCAATTTATCGTTGGTAGATAAATGTCGGTCGACTTTGAGGAAATTCTTGCGAAGGTTATGTTTAATGCATGTATTGTTTTGATATCTCTATTATTCCTCAAAGGAAAAAAGATATATAGCTCTATTATCATTTTTTTTATATATAATTTATAGGTTGATAGATGAATGTTGGTCGGACATGAGAAATTTTTTATATAAATATTAGGTTTAATTGTATTATTTTAATTTCTCTATTATCGTATTGTTTTGTTGTAAATTACATACGGTAGATGAATGCCGGACGACTTTGAAAAAATTTTTGTGTAAAAGTTGATATCTCACTATTTGATTGTAGTTTATGATAAATTACTATTTGTTATTTTTTATTATTATTTATTTTTTAGTCTACTTTTCATTGCTTCTTTTTTAAAATCTTTTTTCTTCTTCTACTTTTCGTTGCATTTTTTTTTTTTAATATGTTCTTCAAAATCATTTATCTGCTACCATCTATTTATTTTTTAATATGTTCGTTATTATCTGTTTTTATATGAAATTACTTCTATTGCAATTCATGTAGTGAAAGCATTTATCCGCTAAAAACGATAATAATTCAACAATACTATCAATTACTATATTCTTTAAATTATTATTTTATTATATTTATAACATTGACATCTGCTTGAGTTTACAAGTAATCAATTTAATACCCACAAAGATTAAAAGCTATTTCCTTAAAGGTGACAATAACTTAAACGATGGCTAAGATGAAGGAGAAACCTAATTTAATAAATTAGCAAAAAATTAGGATATGATTTTAAAATACAAATAACAAGTAAACAACTCTTCAAATGCAGTGGGTCTGTTGTTGTAACTCTTCAAATGTAGTTATTTTCACAATCACTACATATGCCTTTAAAATATTCTATTATTTTTCATCAAAAATACATCAAACAAGCAATTGAGGAGGAATTAAAAGTTCCAAAATTTAACTTATTTTCTGACATAAAAAATGTGTTCAACTCTTGAGAAGCACTTGAATGTTTCTAAGTTTGATTTATTTTTTAACACTAAATGTGTGTTAAATTTTTTATTTACTTATTTATTTTGTTTTAAAGTTTAATTTTATATGAGAGTTTATGACCACATAACGTGATCAAAAAGTTTATAATTTGACATAGGTCTCATCACATATATTAGTTATTGCTTGAGTTTGGTTCATATAAAACGTAGCATTTATTTTTTAAAAATTAGAATATATATCGCTCCTTATTTCTCTTTCGATAGTTTTATGAAAAAAAATTAGTGAAGGAGTAACTTATGTTAACACAATATTTAATTTATTATTTTTACACAATTTACTTTTTGATCAATTTTCAATAAATAATATTTGACGTGATATACACGTGCGACACATGTACACTTGACTAGTTACATTAAAATGGGCTCACGTCAAAGATGTCACATCAGCTAAAAAGGTACCACGTCAGCTAAAAAGGGTGATAACAATACATTAAAATTGAGTTCAGGAGAGTAATAAGATCCTTGTGAAGTTGGAGAGTATCGCAGCAAATTTGGTCATAGTTCAGGGCACTAGACGCTTTATTCTTTTTTTATTTAACTTAGCGAGGGATATCCCTCAGTATATTTAAAATTATAATTTTTATTAATATTCACATACTAAGGGTCGTCCCTTAAAAAGGCCTTCGACATCCAAGAAATTGTATCATTTTCAGGATAAACAAAAACTAACCTTCCTAATGATTTACCATATTAGACAGAGCACTTTTATTTTAGGGAAAAGGATCAAATATGTCACTAAATTTTGCGAAAATATTAAGATATATTCTCCGTTAAAAGTCTAGCTCACCAATTCCCTTGCCGTCCAAGTCTTGGGCCATATATACCCCTGTTGTCATGTTTTGGATCATATATACCCTTATGTCGTGAATTGCTTTGCTAAAAATTTTCAACTCTCTTTTTCCTTTTTCTTTTAGGAAATTATATTTTTCTCATCACTTTTTAACTGCCACATCACATATAATTAAATTCACTCCTTCTTCTACACATTAATCATCCGTCAAATGCTCTCATCTACCTCACAATCTCTTTGGATTTTCTCTAATTTGGCTAAATTCCTTTGTTGTGTTATTCGATTCTTGCATAACCCCAAGAATCATCAAGTAAAAATTTAAAAAAATCAAGAATACCCCATAAAAACTCAATGCACAATTGCAACGAAAATCAAGAATTAAAGTACTTATCGACTGCAAATTATTTTAGTATCATATCAACCGACTCTATTTTTCGCACCACCGTCAATTCTAACATCAAGATAAACCTGTCAACTGGCCTGTTTAGAGGACCCGTCCAGATTTAACCCGGCTTGATGGGCCTCCGAGCTACTGGGTCGCCGATCTCGGGCAAGGTCGTCTCAGCTGATAGGCCCGGTGGACCGGCCTAGTGCCATAACCGAACCAAGCCCACTGATTACCCGGCCCAACCCGGTTATTAAAAAAAATGGGTTGTAGCCGTTTGGACTTGGTGGCCAATTGGACCGTTGAGGCCCAACTGTATTATATCCGTTGTGGACCTCTAACGGCCAATTGGCCCTTTTCCCAATTTATATAAAAAAAATTAATTCAATTTTTTCTATAAATACCCTACAATTTTTAATTATTTTTCACACATTCTCAATCTCTCGCAAATATTCTAATTATCTCCTAAAGTGCTTAATTTTATTTTTTAATTTTGCGATTACAAATACAAGTGGAAGGTTGCAACTTTTGGATACTTTCAAAATTTGTTATTGTCATTCCATCTCTTATTTTTAATTTTTAATTAGTGTATTAATTGTTGGGTGTTTATTTTTATTATTTTTGTGTATTTTGAATATTTTTTAGTTTAATTTATAATATGGATAAATTAAGAAACCTCGGTAAAAGTGTCAAAAGTTTTTGTCCCGAAAGTGATAGTGGTAGTAAAAAAAGAATTGGTGGCGGTTCGAGTAGAAGTAGTTCAAGTACTAGATATACCTATGTGCCTCCGGTACCAGTTAGTCAATCTTTTGAGGAGGAAGGTGTAGGTGTTCACGATATGAATTATTTAGAAGCTCAGAAAAATTATGGTATAGAGGAATAGAATGAAGTAGACACGGTTAATTTAGATACAGATGATGAAAATATTGGTGAGGCACCCGAAGTTGGAAATGTTAATGTTAGATCCGAATCGATTAATCTTCCTCCCCTTCCTCTCCGTCGTGCCCCTGCAAGATCTCGTAGAAGAACTAGTATTGCATGAATTTTTTTTGCGAAAAATAGAAGGAGAAAGTAAGGTGCAATGCAATATTTATGAAATTATATATGAGCATAAAATCAGAGGCAGTAAAAGAGGTACAGATTCGTTGATGACACATTTAAGAGATAGACACACAAGAGAGTTATGTATTGCACAAGGTGGTGAGGCAATTGGTGGGCCAGAACAAACTAGATTGAACCCAACAACCGATCAATTAGTTAAGAATTATAATAAAATGAAGAACCGGGAAGAAATAGCGAAAATGATAGTTGTGGGTTGTTTGCCTTTCACTTTTGCTTCTTCGGATGCTTTTATTCATTATATTCAAGCAATTTATAATCCTATGTTTACAGGTATTCCTAGAAGTACTTGTCGGACTGATATTTTTAGACTCCATGCACAATATATTTATTATTTATCTGTGTTATTAAAAATATTCCATGTAGAATTGCTTTAACTTTTGATCTTGGTCGTGCTGTTAACAAAAATGATTATTTAACAATTACTTGTCACTGGATAGATTGTAATTTTGTTATGTAAAAACGTATTCTAGCATTTTTGTTAGTTACATGGATGCATTATATAACCGTTATGTCGATTTATTTGCTGAAGCCGTACCGACAAATATCACTCCAACTGTCGCTCCTCAAGCTCCCGAGGAGCCATCATCTTCTAAAAGGTCGACACATAGTAGTTATCCTGATTACTTTTTTGATTTAAATGTTTGGGACAGGGTGCAACCTTCATCACATAGAACAAATTATCAGGAAGACCTTAAGTATTTTCTTTGATAGCCAATAGAGGATCGTAGAGCAAGGATCTGAGCACTGGATTGGTGAAAGAATAATGAAAGACAATTCTGGTGCTTTCAAAATTAGCTAGAGATATATTGAATGTTCCAATGTCAACCATTCATCGGAGAACGCTTTTAGTCAGGGACGACAACAGCTTGGAGACAACCGACACTCATTTAGAAGCAACGCTATGAATGTTCTAGTTTGCCTTAGAGATTGAACTAGAGCGGGATGAAGAAATCAAGGAATGGAGGAGGGGCCAAAAGACGAATAAAATCTTGAAAAAATTATGACTTCAAGAGAGAACTCAACACAATCAAGTCCAATGCATGATTTAGCCTTTGCCCCCATTGATTTTGACTTTCCTATGGCAGATCCCGTTTATATTAACATGCATGAGCTGGAAAAAATGATGCCAAATTTGTAGTTTTTTTATTCATGTAAATTATAAGTTTTGGATCATTTTGCAATCAATAAAATACAACATTCATTCACTCCTTACTTATTTTTTTATTTAAATTGAATGTCTAGTTTGAATAAAATACTTTTAACAAATTACTAGCAAACTTTACACTTAGTAATAAACATAACAAATATATATGCGTATAATGAAAAAATAAAAATAATGTTAGCAAATATTACTTAGACAACTAGTATTGACATATAAAAATACTATAAGTTTATCTCTTAAGTGTTGTATGTAAAATTGTAAATTTTTGAATATATGTTCAACACATCAAGTATTATTATATTAATTAGTATACATTGTGTAATCTTGTGTGTATATATGTGTGTATAATGTATATTTTCTAACGTACTACAACATGTAATGTATAGTTGAACTTGCAAATGGTATTTAAGTAGTATATAACTATATATTCTACATATATGTGTATATATTTTCTATAGATTCTAAAGTAGTATATATTTAACGTATACATGCATATATGTTTTTCAAAGTAGTATATAATGTATATATGTTGTATGTATATTATTTCAAGTAGTTTATATATTATGTTATATGTATATATGTGTATATATTTTCCATAAACTCTAAAGTAGTATATATTTAACGTATACATTTGTATATATTTTCTAAAGTAGTATATATATATAGCGTATATATGTTGTATGTATATTATTTCAAGTAGTATATATATTATATTATATTATACGTATATATGTGTATATATTTTCTATAGATTCTAAAGTAGTATATATTTAATAATGTATACATGTATATATGTTTTCTAAAGTAGTATATATATAGTGCATATATGTTGTATGTATATTATTTCAAGTAGTGTGTATATATATATATATATATATATATTATATTATACGTATATATGTGTATATATTTTATATAGACTCTAAATTAGTATATATTTAGCAACGTATACATGTGTATATATATTTTCTAATGTAGTATATATATAGTATATATATGTTGTATGTATATTATTTGACTTAGTGTATATATATATATATATATATATATATATATATATATATATACATACATATATATCTATATATAATATTATATGTATATATGTATATATATTTTCTATAGATTCTATAGTAGTATATATTTAATAACGTATACATGTGTATATATTTTCTAAAGTAGTATATATATAGTGTATATATGTTGTATGTATATTATTTCAAGTAGTATATATATTATATTATACGTATATATGTGTATATATTTTCTATAGACTCTAAAGTAGTATACACACACCCACACATATATATATGAGTGAAGGAGATGTGTTGATACAAGATGCCAGTGGAAAAGAATCTAGTAAACCAACAACGAAAGTTGATATGACAAATCAAGGATTAGATGCCACTCCTTGCAACAGGGCTTCTAAGAAGCAGAAGGCAAAGGTTGGTTCCGCGAATTCTCAGAATGATAATACGATAGATCAAGGATCAGATGACGCTCCCCAGAAGAAGACATCTAAGAAACAGGACGTTGTTGCATAATCTACTGCTGAGGCTGAATTCATAGAAGCAATGGCAGCAGTAAACCAAGCCCTATGGCTCACAAAGATCATGTGTGATTTACATCTGGAACAAAATGATAGTACTGAGATTCTAGTTGACAACCAGGAAACTATTGTAATCTTAAACAATTCGATGTTTTTAGGAAGACCAAACATTTCAACATCAAGTTCTATTTCTTGAGAGAAGTGCAGCAAAAGGGAGAAGTAACTCTAATCTACTGCAAGTTTGAAAACCGGCTAGCAGACCTGCTCACTAAGTTACTTCCAGTCAGCAAGTTCGAGCTTCTAAGGAAAAGAATTGGTGTTTGCATTTCATAAAGTAAGGAGGAGTATTGAAATTTACTTTAAGAATGCAATTGTTTTTTCTCTTTTTTCTCCAACTCTTTTTTTAACGTACAAATCCTAGTTAAATTAGGAGTCTTATCTTTGGTAGGAAACTAATTAGTTATTTTAATTTTGGTAGAAATAGGTTGTTTCTTTGTCCTATTTTTAGTTGTAATAGCAACTATTTAAGTTGCTAAGTTGGTGATCAATTATAGACGATCTTTTAACAAGAAAATAATTTGTCTCTCTGCATATTCTCTTCTTCAAACTCCCTCTCTATTTTAGTGGCTAGCTTTTGAATTAAATTCCTGTTATTTTCCTTTAACGGTTTTAAACCTACATATATATATATATATATATAACGTATATATGTTGTATGCATATTGTTTCATATATATTTTATTATACGTATATATGTGTATATATTTTTTCTATGGAGTATAGACTAAAGTCTAAACTCTAAAGTAGTATATATTCATTTAATTGTATACATATGTATGTGTTTTCTAAAATGTGTGTATATATGGTATATATTGGAAAACATATTTCGAATTTATCATTATTATTTTTTAGAATTTGACCGGTTTGGACTGGTCAAAATTGATTTTATGCTTAGTGGGCTATTCATGAGCTAAATTGAGTTTTTTTATTGTTGGGTTCGGACCGGACCGACCCATTTAGATCTAAATCGGTACTGGACTGGCCCAAAACCCAATAACAATAGCTGGGCCGGTGCCGGTTTGAACCGGACCAACCCAGTTGATAGGTTTACATCAAGACTAAGAAGAATACAGAAAATCCAAGTGAGAAATTGGGATGTAGAAGTGTAAAAAACGACAGTCTATATAGAGACAACAAAAGAAAGTTGTCAATTAAGAGGATATCTTTTATACGTATGTATGTATGTATGTATGTATGTATGAGAGGAGCAATTATGCAAGAATCTGAAAATACAACAAAGGGGTTTCGATAAATTAGAAAAAATTCAAAGAGATTATAAGGTAGATGGGAGCATTTGACGGATGCTTAATGCGTAGAAGGGATGAATTTAATTACATGTGATGTGACAATAAAAAAGTGATGTGGCAATATAATTTCTTAAGGAAAAAAAGGGGGGGGATTGAGAAATTCCAACAAGCAATTAACGGCGACAGAGGTATATATGGCCTAAAACTTGACAACAGAAATATATATGAATCGAAACTTGGACAACAAAGATATTAATGAGCTAAACTTTTAATGGAGGATATATATGAATATTTTCGTAAAGTTTAGGGACGTATTGATACTTTTCCCTTTATTTTAACTTTTTAGAACAACTCTTTTAACATACTATTTTATTAGGGGAAAGGATAGAAACGACACTTCAAATTAAACTATTTCCTTGAAAATGGCCATGAAATTTAAATTTCACTTTCTAGCCATTTTAATTTATTGACTGGTTCTATACCCTTTTTACACAACTTTTATACAGGTTTTATACAAATCTTATACATAAATGTTCTATACGGAAATTATACAGTTTTGATACGTAATTTATATAATAACTGTACATTTGCACTTCAAATTAAACTATTTCCTTGAAAATGACCATGGAATTTAAATTCCATTTTGTAGCCATTTCAATTTACTGACTGGTTCTCTACCGTTTTTACACAACTTTTATACAGGTTTTATACAAATCTTATACATAAATATTCTATATGAAAATTGTACAGTTTTGATACATAATTTATATAATAACTGTACTTTTTTTTACACGTTTTATACAACAATTATATAATTTGTATACACTTTCTATATATTGTACATATACATATTTGATAGAACTATACAATTTCTATACATATATCTTATATAGATTTATATTCTATTTAATAATTATATCGTTTTTATATAATTTAATTATTATTTCTAAACAATGAAAAAAAGGCAGAATATTTGATCAACTTAAAAATTTATAGTAAAAAAGATTAAAATATTTTTAAAAGGGTTGAATTGCCCAAGTTGAATATTGTATCAGTATTGTATATAGATTGTATCAGTATCGTATATGAACTATATATGGATTACGTGGATCAAAATGATCCAAATTGAAAAAAATTAAAAAATAACCATAAAATGACATTTATTTAGCCGACTGAACATTATTTGTTCAAATATCAAACTTAGGCTTAATTAAACTATTATTTTTTAAAAAGATTATAAAGTATCCTTTTCCCTTTTTATTAATGATTATTTTACCCTCTTTTTTAATGAGCCGAGGGGCAGCAAGCCAGCAACGGGACATATGGAAGTGGGGTCAAAGAAGGCGGCAAGTTACATCAAATTGATGAGGAAGGAAGAGAAAGCTTCAAAGTTCAATATGTGCATGAGGCAAGTTGCTTGTCTTCTCAT
>NC_061122.1:207007944-207012948 GCF_002878395.1 Capsicum annuum | reverse complement strand
TACAAATTAAAGTGAATAGTATTTGGAGAACTACTAGAAAAGGGAAGCTCCTAATTTTATATCTATGGCGTACAGCCTTTGTCCCTTTTTATATGGTATTGATTAACCGTAAATGTAAATTTATAATTAAATTATTTTAAAGTATAAAAATATATTACTTCTATATTTTAAAAAAAGGAAAAGGATCAAAAATATCCTTCTACTTTCGTAAATTGATTAAGTTTATCACCGGTTAAATTATGAGATCAAATATACCCCTGTTGTTATAAAAGTATATAAATGTACCCCTAATTTTAACGATTTTCCAAGTAGATTAACCATTAGATGAGGTGGACGCCACGTGGTGTACCACCTCAGCGCCAAATATATATATTCTTTTTCATTTAATTTTTCTTTTCTTGTTTAATGTCCACATCTGTGCCTTCCATAGCCATATCTTGTTTACTTACAATAACAAAATACATAGCAACAAAAAGAAATCCAGAAGACCCAAGAGCTCTCCAAGTAAGATTCCCAAGCAAGAAAGCAGCAGTAATACCAGAAATCGACAACCCAGTAACCAAAAGTGGAGAACCCAAAGTAAATATAATTAAATTACTCAACAAAGCAGATTGCCACGTGGGTGGTGAAGATTGGACCAATTCAATATGCTTGTACTTTGATTAATGAAGATGGTGTTCTTGACATTTTCTGATGATGTTTAGGGTTGTTTATAGTTGACAATTTTGGAAATTGGTTAAATGGGGTTTGGAGATTTGATGCTAAAAATGGAAAGTTTGGTTCTTTTTGATAATGGAGAAGTAGTGATGGAAATCTTGAAAGAAAAAAAAAATACGAAACAAAATCTAAATATTCACTGAATCAATATCCAATTGATTTTGTAGAGTTGTAAAATTGGAGTTTTAGCAGTTTAAAGAGTAGAAAAATTGAAAGAAAGAAGAAGAAGAGAAGAAGAAGAAGAAGAAGGAGGACTTTTTTGGTGTAAGGAGAATTGAGTTTGTTTGTTGTGTAATAGGGAAACAAACAACAGTTAAATATGCCCATAGACGAGAACACCATGATATTCATCGGAGAAAATTGTTCCGGTAAGATCTGAGTCGTGTAGCGCGTTGCCTTCTCTAAATTCGCGAACTTGGAATTTTGATTGTTTGCTTCGTTCTGGTGGGTTGATGGTTGTTGTTCGGCGTTGTAGTTGGATTTGCGCTGGAGTTAGCGTCGTTGAACAGTAAACAAGATATGGCTATGGAAGGCACAGATGTGGACATTAAACAAGAAAACAAAATTAAATGAAAAAGAATATATATATATATATATATATTTGGCCCTAGGTGGCACACCGGCGTCCACAATCTAATCGTTAATCTACATAAAAAATCGTTAAAATGAGGGGTACATTTATATATTTTTATAACAGCAAGGTATATTTGATCCTATAATTTAACCAAGAATAAACTTAATCAATTTACGAAAATAAAGGAGTATTTTTGATCCTTTTCTCTTTAAAAAATGAACTAAGAAAATGTGTCACATAAATTTAGAAGAATTCGAAATCAAAATAAGCCACAAAATAAAAAAAATGACTAAAATTGATCACTTATTTAATAAGTTATCAAAATAGGCTAAATATAATAAATTATTACGTTTTATATATTTTTATTAACAGTCAACTGACGAAAATAAATAGTAAATACTTTTTTATAAAATATCATAAATTATTAAGTTTTACAAACAGTGTTTGTAAAACGTAATAATTTATTATATTTTTTTATAAAAAATAATAAAAAAGAGTAGTGTGCTGTCACATCCATCTTTATTTCAAATCATGTAGTTTGTAATAATTTATTACGTTTTACAAACACTATTTGTAAAACATTAATTTATTACAACTTACAAACAGTGTTTGCACTCTATAATAAATTATTACAATTTACACCTGCCTATATCACATTACATTTACTTTCCTTCTTACATAGGCAGGTGTAAGTTATAATAATTTATTACAGGGTGCAAACACTGTTTGTAAGTTGTAATAAATTATTGCGTTTTACAAATATTATTTGTAAAAAGTAATAAATTATTATAAACTACATGATTTGACATAAAGATGAATTTGACAACATACTGCTTTTTTTTTTATTTTTTGTGAAAAACATAATAAATTATTACGTTTTACAAATATTTGTAAATTTGTAAAACGTAATAATTTATTATGTTTTACAAAAAATATTTACTATTTATTTTTATCAGTTGATCATTAATAAATATATATAAAACGTAATAATTTATTACGTCTAACTTATTTTAATAACTAATTAAATAAGTGAGCTATTTTAATCACTTATTTACTTTGTGTTTAATTTTTGTTCCGAGTTCAATTTAGAAAAAGTATGTATTAGAGTTTAAAATTGAAGCACTGAGAATATACCAAGAAAGTGATTAATTACAAGGGACTGATATTATTCTTCTGTCAGGACTGACCTAAGGTTTCATAAAAACATCATGACATGACAACCCCAACCTCCTAAAAAATACAAAGTACATGTATTCTGTACTACTACTACTCATAATAATCTCCTTCTATTTCAAAATAATTAAATTATTGAAATATGATATATATTTTAAAAAAAATAAAAATATAAATTGATCATGTTCTTACATTTTTGTCCTTTTCAAATTCTAAAAAATTAATAATGGTCATTGAAATTCATCCTTGAAAATTTAATTAATGAAAAGTAAACTTGAAAAAAAAAATATAATATCTATCTTAAGTAATGAATGATTCAATTATTTTAAACACTAAAAAATACTTTAATAATTCAATTATTTTTGAAAGGAAGAAAGTACTGGGTACCATGACTCCAACTAGCTTTTCTGGCACCAAATCAAAACTAAGGGCCATAATTCAAGTAGGGCTGGTCTTATATTAATGAACTACCTACAAAATAAAAAAAAAAAATAGGGGGTTTGCTCTCTTTGCATTTCCTAAATTTGTTGAGGGTGTATAAAATTTACTTAAAAGATGTTTAGAGAGATAAATAATTACCTATAAAATTAAAATGCTAAACTAAATTTTGTGGATAAATTTAGAGATGTTTTGATGTATTTTTTCTAATTATATATATAGTAATCAAACATTATAGGTTTTACTTTCAACATGAAACATTTAAAACTTGACGCAATTTAATTTCTCACAATGATGATGAGCCTGCTCATCTTTTAGTAGACTTCGTTTAGTAAATTCAATCATGAATATTCATAAAATGAAATGAATGATGAACTCTTTTTTTTTTTCAATTCTATAATCATAAGTTTTAACACATGAGGGAGTCCATTACTTTGTGTCAATTAAATTATTTTGCCTACTATCTTGAACCATTCTTCAATATTCTGGGGTGAAAAAAACTTAGTATAGCAACCAATTTTTTAAATAAAAAATAAAATTCAGTAGCTAGGAAGCATAATTACACACTTGCAAGATAAAGAGTGTTTTATTGCACTCTTAGACAAAAAAAATTATCACTAAAATTATTGTTATTGTTATTATTATACCTTTTTTCTTTTCTGTCTTTTTTTTCTTCCTTCTATAGGACAGTCACTCTACCTCTTCAAAAATAAATAAAATTTATGTATACATTATTTTTATCAGATTTTATTTATAAAATTATACTTAATTTGTTATTATTATTGTGATACACATATATTATTATTATTATTATTATTACTATTACTACTACTATTATTATTATTATTATTATTATTATTATTATTATTATTATTATTATTATTTGTCATGAATGTTTCATGATCTTTCAACCAAGATTGAGCATAGAACATGTGTATTTAATGATCATCCACATAATTAACGCTCCATACTGGCCTAACTGTTTTATTGTCCCATCACGGGACTTTAATCAACGTGTCAAATTTATCTATCCTTAATAATTAGTGGAATAGGGGTCTGGAGATTCTTGTATTGTCACTTTGTCTATATCTTAGTTATTCATTTTGTTTTAATTTATTTGTATTGCTTTTCTTTTAATTCATTTTAAGATGAATGTTTTTTTATTTTTGGATGACTCTTTGATTTCTGATACTAGCTATTATTTTTGTTACTAATTATATTTTCATTACATATTTTTTTAAATTGTTTTTTCTTTAGTCTGGGTACATCAGAAACAACTTTTCTACCTCATCTTTGAGGCAGCAGTGTGATCTATATACACTCTATACTGAGAGTCTGGTCACTTCACTACGTGAGATTATACTAAGTATATTATTATTGTTGTTGACACATTTTTGATTTTATCTTCCTACAAGGCATATTTAAGATTTAAGATTAAAAAATATTTTGATTTGTATTTTTAACTTAATTATAAGACCATCGAATTCAAAAATCTTCTTACCTTATCAAATTACCTTTCAAATTAATATCAACAAACAAATTGAAATCGAAGTAGTACTTTTAGAAGTACCAGTAAATCTAGCTAGGAAAACGACATTACAAAATTAATCTTATGTTGTACAAACAAGTTTAACTTCTCGATCTGACATTGTAAGAGACTCTGTTCTTTAACGTCATTTTCAATGTAATTAGAGAAAACTAACCATAACTATAAGTGAGATTAACTAATTAACCTGGTATTGAAATAATTAAGTAATCTTTTATAGCACGTTAAACTGCATTATAGTGTAAATATTCCATTACTCTATCCATAAATAAACTTGTTAGTATGCGATTGGACATGATTTCATAGAAACTTGAAAAAGATATATTTAAAGTTAAAATTGAAAGAAAAAAAATATTTGGAAGTGTCCACCGGGTTTATTAAGAGATAGAAAATTACAATAACAATATATTCAATATAATCTTATAAAATAGAATTTAAAAAGAAAAAAAAATTATTCGCTCATTGATAGAGACAATTTACAGTAATAGGCCTTAATCTAAAGTAAGACAATCCAAAAAATGAAAGAAGATAGTGAAAAGTTCTGTAGGTTAAAATT